>NC_080671.1:234068696-234077680 GCF_030247195.1 Topomyia yanbarensis
ACTTGTTGGAGCACCGCATGTGGGAACATGGAAGACGATTGACGAACTTCGTTTGGACAGAAAGCTGGTAGTGTGTGGGCGAATGTGTTCCTTGTTGGAGGAAGAACCGCACAGAGGAATGAATACGCTCAGAAGAATGAACGACTCCGCAAAGTCGTTAAAAATTGTAATATCTATGCAATTAATGAATATATTATTGCTTTTGTAGCAATCATTCCCGAAATAAAATATACGATGTTAATTGCAATCAGATGGAGTCCAACGTGGTTCTATAAGTTTTAGCTAAACATTCCCTAGAAAATATAATGTCGAAGAGTTTTCCCTAGAAAATACAATTACCAAACAAAACCATTCTGATTATAATATCAATATCCGGAAATAATTTCTCAGAATGTACCGTTCACCAGAAAATCAACCCCAAAGTATATTGCCAATGATTGATACTTAAAAAAAATCCCATTTATAAAAATCATAGTTAATAAAAGAAGATTAAAATAAAAAAAATCAGTTTAACTTAATATAACCACTAGCCTAACTATTTTTCGGTTGTTACACTGCTCTAGCGCATGCGGCCTAGCCGCATAACCGAGGACAAGGATCCGAAGCGGCGTAAAGCCGCTGAGGATCCGCCGGACGAGGTGGCCGCCGACCCGCCGTCGGAAGCGGCGGCCTCTCGCAAGCAAACCTGTGATCCACTCGTTTGCCCGGATTACTCAAACATAGGGGCTTTTTTTAGTTTAAGTCCGACGGAGCGGAGCGATGTCGGACAGCACTTGACATAAAGCGATGTGGCGTAGCCACATTAGACGTCGCTTTCATTTATTTGTTCCATTACAGTAACGAGAAAGGTGTTGTAAACATTCTAAACATAATTATTGTAAGTTTTAAAAAATCGTAAAAAGTCACCCTTCATTGAAAGTTTTCAGTTACTACCGCAATACATATTTATCATTCTCTTTGGTCCAATCGGCCTAATGACTCATTCGTCCTAATGATTCATTCGGCGTAATGACCCATTCGGCCTAATGACCCATTCGGCCTACTGACCCATTCGGCCTAATGACCCATTCGGCCTAATGACCCATTCGGCCTAATAACCCATTCGGCCTAATGACCCATTCGGCCTAACGACCCATTCGGCCTAATGGCCCATTCGGCCTAATGACCCATTCGGCCTAATGACCCATTCGGCCTACTGACCCATTCGGCCTAATGACCCGTTCGGCCAAATGGCCTTCGGCCCAATGACCCTTTCGGCCTAATGGCAGTCGGCCTAACGGCATTCGGCCGAACGACATTCGGCCTACCGGCTTTCGGGCTAATGACCCAGCACCATGTATATATGTATGTATGTATGTATGTATGTATGTATGTATGTATGTATGTATGTATGTATGTATGTATGTATGTATGTATGTATGTATGTATGTATGTATGTATGTATGTATGTATGTATGTATGTATGTATGTATGTATGTATGTATGTATGTATGTATGTATGTATGTATGTATGTATGTATTTATGTATGTATGTATGTATGTATGTATGTATGTATGTATGTATGTATGTATGTATGTATGTATGTATGTATGTATGTATGTATGTATGTATGTATGTATGTATGTATGTATGTATGTATGTATGTATGTATGTATGTATGTATGTATGTATGTATGTATGTATGTATGTATGTATGTATGTATGTATGTATGTATGTATGTATGTATGTATGTATGTATGTATGTATGTATGTATGTATGTATGTATGTATGTATGTATGTATGTATGTATGTATGTATGTATGTATGTATGTATGTATGTATGTATGTATGTATGTATGTATGTATGTATGTATGTATGTATGTATGTATGTATGTACGTATGTATGTTTGTATGTATTTATGTTTTTTTTAGAGAGCAGTAAAAAAATTTTCAGAAAAACCCTGAGTGAGGAAAATGTACAAAAACCCCATTGTCTTAGGGGACGGGTTTGGGCTGCCATCACCCGACCCGCTAAAAACCACAGCACTTGCCCAGAACCTAATTCCTCCCCGGCACTACCTTACGGCATTACTTCGGGGAGGGGTTTTTATGTGCATAGCACACACTCTAATTCAACTACTTACTAGTTCGTTTCTTCCGTAGGGTTACAGCCCCACTCCTCTACACACCACCAATTCTCTACCATCCACACAGACTGGCAAGCTCTGCATGGCAGTCGGAAAGCTGGCTGTGAGTCGAGGCTTAGTACTCCTCCCCTACGGGTACAGTCTGAGCGGCAAACTTCTGACTGTCTAAATCACCGAGCCCTTCGGCTCGCTTGTGCCGGTTAGCACCGCAACTCCCTTCTCGCACCATTCAACGCTGTTTACTCTTTGAGCACCAGACTTGTTCGCGAACTACTCGGTCTAGTCCCCGACGATGGACCTAGCCTACTCCGACGGAGATTTCCCCGGCGAGAGAAGTTCTCCCGAAACCGAGCCAACCAACCAACCAACCAGATGTCGAAGTCAGTTCGGCGATTCCGGTGGAGCAGAGCGTCCGGTTCGCTGATGCCCCGACGACCTGCGACTGGTGGTAATTCGTCGCGGTCTACTCAGTCTAGTCCCCGGCGGTGGATCTAGCTTACCCCGCGGAGAGTTCCCCGGCGAAGGAGGCTCCCCCGGTACCGATTCTTCTTTTGTTTTAGCACCATAATTTCATGAGCCCTTTGGCTTCCTCTCGTTCCGTTTCGCTCTACTTTCCCGATGAGCCATTCAGCTCCCGCCCTCACTTTCTCGCGAGCTACTCAGTCTGGTCCCCAACAATGGATCTAGCCCATTCTCCTGCAACCGAGCGGTAGATTTCTCCTGATTCCGATGTTCGTTTTTGTGGACCATTTAGCTCTTCGCGTCGTCCCGATCTAGTCCCCAGCGGTGGATCTAGCCTACTCAACGGGCCATACAGTAGGTGCTGAGGTCTATCCGGCGATTCCGGTTGGAGCGTAACTTCCGGTTCACCGGCGCCCCAACGACCCACTGCTAGCTCTGCGACGCGGTCTACTCGGTCCAATCCCCGGCGGTGGATATAGCCTACTCGCGAGCTACCCGGAAGGATGTCGAGGTCGGTTCAGCGATTCCGGTGAAGCTTGACGTCCGGTTCCCAGGCGCCCCGACGACCCAACTCGGTGCTACATCACGCACTACTCAACTGGTCCCCGGCGGTGGACCTAGTCTACACAGTTGGAGAGTTCCCCGGCGGCGGAATTTCTCTCGAAACCCGATTTGCGGTTTCTTGTTGGTCTCTACGCCACTTCCTCTGCAACTCGGAGAGTATGCTCGAGACCACTCTGTTGACAGCGTCCCAGGTATGTTCGTCACGGCACATCTCTTCGACGATATTGTCCACTGTCATACCAGGTATACCCCTACGAACTTCTTCGAATCTAGGGCATTCGAAGACCACGTGTTCCGGTGTCTCCTGCACGGTCGCACAACCCGGGCAAAGGGGTGACGAAGCATGTCCAAACCGATGCAAGTACTTCCGGAAGCATCCGTGCCCGGACAAAAACTGTGTCAAATGGAAGTTCATCTCTCCATGCTTCCTATGTACCCAGGCCAATACATTTGGGATGAGTCGGTGGGTCCACCTTCCTTTCTCCGAGTTGTCCCACTCCTGTTGCCATTTAGCCAACGAGTCCGCTCGAACCTGTCTCCTAGCGTTACGTGCATTTCTCCGCTGATAGCATTCCACGTTCTCCGCCAGGGTAATGCAGATGGGGATCATCCCGGCGATAACGCATACTGCTTCCGACGATATTGTTCTGTAGGCACTCGCGACTCGTACGGCCATCAGTTGGAATGTCCTGTTTAGCTTTTCACGGTTCCGCTTGGTTTTCAGCGCAGCACTCCAGGCAGGAACCCCATATCGGAGTATCGATGACGAAACAGTAGATAGCAGACGTCTCGTGCTGCTTCTCGGACCGCCGACGTTTGGCATGATTCTCGCTATTGCGTTCGTTGCCTTCACCGACTTTTCATAGGCGTAATCAACGTGGTTGATGAAGCTCAACCGGTCGTCGATTATAACTCCCAATTGCTTCAATGCACGTTTCGATGCAATCACGTGCCCTCCGACGTCGATCTGCATCCGTTGGACCGATCTGCAGTTACTGACCAACAACTCTTCCGTCTTGTGGTGAGCTATTTGCAGCTTGACCCCGTTCATCCAGCTCTCGATCGCGTCTATTGTCTCCGTCACCGACACCTCCACTTCTTCAAGTGTCTCACCCATCACCGTTAGTGACACGTCGTCCGCGAAACCTACGATTTTCACTTTCCTAGGCAGCTGCAGCGTTAAGACCCCATCGTACATCCCGTTCCAAAGGGTTGGACCGAGAATGGAGCCCTGAGGAACGCCCGCTGTGACACGAAATGACTTCTGTCCTTCGCTCATCTTGTACAGTAGCACTCTGCTCTGAAAGTAGCTCTTCAGGATCTGGCACAGATAGTCGGGAACCCTCATTCTATGCAGCGCTGCAGCGATGGCTTCCCAGCTGGCACTGTTGAACGCGTTCTTCACATCTATCGTGACCACAGCGCAGTATCGATCTCCTCTTCGCTTCTGTTTATATGACTTCTCGGCACTCTCGAGCACTATCCGAATTGCATCCACTGTCGATGCTCCTTTGCGGAAACCAAACTGCATCTTGGACAGTCCGCGCTCACCTTCCGTGAATTTCGTCAACCTGTTAAGAATGATCCTTTCCAGGAGTTTTCCGAGTGTATCCAGCAGGCATATGGGTCTGTACGAGGTCGGGTCGCCAGGTGGCTTCCCTGGCTTCGGCAGCAACACCAGCTTCTGGACCTTCCACATTTCGGGGAAGTTGCCTTCATTTAGGCACTTCTGCATCACTATCCTGAACATGTCCGGATATGCCAGGATCGCAGCTTTCAGTACCACGTTTGGTATTCCATCCGGACCAGGGGCTTTCTTTGGTTTTAGGTGCTTCGATGCTTCTGCTAGCTCGTCGTTAGTCACTTGCCGATCCGTGTTTGTTCCTTCTTCCTCGCCGTGCGGTGACGGTGGCCATATAGTTGGATCGTGCTTCGGGAAAAAACCCTCGACGATTATCTTCAGCTTGCTCGGACACAATTCGGCTGGCGTCGTCGGACCCTTCATTTTCGCCATCACGACTCGGTATGCGTCACCCCAGGGATTGGCGTCTACTTCTCGGCATAGCTCCTTGTGGCACTCTGACTTGCTAAGTCTGATCTCCCGTTTTAAAGCGGCCCTAGCTTCCCGAAACGATGCCTTATGCTCTTCTCTATCTGGTTCCGACCTTGCTCTTTGGGCCCGCCTTCTGGCTCTGAGACAAGCAGCGCGTAACGTACTAAACGTCTCGTTCCACCAGTAAGCTGGACGCCGTTTGTTGCGTGGTTCCAGTTGTCGCGGCATTGTGGCGTCACAAGCCGCCACAATCCTTCTTGTTAGGTCAGCCGCATCCACGTTCACGGTCCCGCCGTTCGGCCGAAGTGCCTCAACAAAGAAGTCTTTGTTGAAGGCTTTCGTCTTCCACTTTCGTTCGCCGGTCACCCTTCTCTGTACTGCCGCGGGGTTCCGTTGACCGATACGGTAGCGAATCTCCTGGTGGTCACTATGCGTATACGTTTCGCATACTCTCCAATCCATGTTCGCCGTCAATGAGGGACTACAGAATGTGACGGGTTTCATGAGCGAACGATCTACCACGGACCAGGTGTTCGCTCTTCGTCAAGTACTGCAGAAATGCCGCGAGTACAATGTGCCCACACATCATTTGTTCATCGACTTCAAAGCCGCATACGACACTATCGATCGAGATCAGCTATGGCAGATTATGCACGAGTACGGATTCCCGGACAAACTGACGCGATTAGTGAAGGCGACGATGGATCGGGTGATGTGCGTAGTACGTGTCTCAGGGACGCTCTCGAGTCCCTTCGAATCACGCAGAGGGTTACGGCAAGGTGATGGTCTCTCATGTCTGTTATTCAACATCGCGCTGGAAGGTGTAATAAGAAGAGCAGGGATCGACACGAGTGGTACGATTTTCACAAAGTCCGTTCAGCTACTTGGCTTCGCCGATGACGTTGATATTATTGCACGAAACTTTGAGAAGATGGAGGAAGCCTACATCAGACTGAAAAGAGAAGCCAAACGCGTCGGACTTGCCATCAACACGTCGAAGACAAAGTACATGATAGGAAGAGGTTCACGAGAAGAGAATGAGAACCGCCCGCTTCGAGTTTGCATCGGTGGCGACGAAATCGAGGTGGTTGAAGAGTTCGTGTACTTGGGCTCACTGGTGACCGCCGACAATGATACCAGCAGAGAGATTCGTAGACGCATCGTGGCAGGAAATCGTGCTTACTTTGGCCTCCGCAAGACACTTCGGTCGAACAGAGTTCGCCGTCGTACGAAGTTGACCATCTACAAGATGCTGATTACACCGGTAGTTCTCTACGGGCACGAGACCTGGACCATGCTCGTGGAGGACCAACGCGCACTTGGTGTCTTCGAACGGAAAGTGCTGCGTACCATCTACGGTGGAGTGCAGACGGCACATGGAGACGGCGAATGAACCATGAGTTGCATCAGCTGTTGGGGGAGCCGCCCATCTGTCATACCGCGAAAATCGGACGACTACGGTGGGCCGGGCACGTAGCCAGAATGTGGGACAATAGCCTGGTGAAAACGGTTCTCAATTGCAATCCGACGGGTACAAGAAGACGTGGCGCGCAGCGAGCACGATGGATCGACCAGGTGGAAGACGATTTGCGGACCCTTCGCAGACTGCGTGGCTGGCGACGTGCGGCCATGGACCGAGTGGAATGGAGGAATCTTTTGTATACGGCACAGGCCACTTCGGCCTTAATCTGTTAATAAATAAATAAATAAATAAAATAGAATGTGACGTCTATGATAGACTCCCTCCCGTCTCTCCGAAATGTACTAACAGAGCCTTCATTGCACAATCGTACGTCTAACTTCGCTAGAGCTTCCTGCAGGATACACCCTCTTGTGTTGGTTACTCTACTGCCCCATTCCACAGCCCAGGCGTTGAAGTCACCACCAATGACTACCGGCTTCCGATCGATCAACTGCTCCAGCATTAGGCTGAACTGCTCTACTGTCCACCTTAGGGGAGCGTAACAGCTACATACGAAGATGCCGTTGATTTTGGCTATCACGAAACCCTCGTAGGAACGTTCTACCACTTCTTGGATAGGGAATCTTCCCATTACTTGTATCGCAGCGGTTCCCGATCTATTCGCCACCCAGTTACCGTTATTAGGAGGGACTTGATAAGGCTCTGCGATCAAAGCGACATCGCACATAGTTTCTGTCGTAGACTGCATACATACATTCATACATACATACATACTGTATGTATGTATGTATGTATGTATGTATGTATGTATGTATGTATGTATGTATGTCTGTATGTATGTATGTATGTATGTATGTATGTATGTATGTATGTATGTATGTATGTATGTATGTATGTATGTATGTATGTATCTATGTATGTATGTATGTATGTATGTATGTATGTATGTATGTATGTATGTATGTATGTATGTATGTATGTATGTATGTATGTATGTATGTATGTATGTATGTATGTATGTATGTATGTATGTATGTATGTATGTATGTATGTATGTATGTATGTATGTATGTATGTATGTATGTATGTATGTATGTATGTATGTATGTATGTATGTATGTATGTATGTATGTATGTATGTATGTATGTATGTATGTATGTATGTATGTATGTATGTATGTATGTATGTATGTATGTATGTATGTATGTATGTATGTATGTATGTATGTATGTATGTATGTATGTATGTATGTATGTATGTATGTATGTATGTATGTATGTATGTATGTATGTATGTATGTATGTATGTATGTATGTATGTATGTGTGTATGTATGTATGTGTGTGTATATGCGGATTTGTTAACAAAATGTCCACATCGTTTTCTCGGAGATGGCTGAACCGATTTTTACAAACTAAGATTCAAATGAAAGGTATAATATTCCCATAGGTTGCTATTGTATTTCATTTTCAACCGACATCTTGTTCCGGATCACGAGTTGAAGGGTATGGTTACAAAACAAAATTTGTTGATTTGACCACATCAGTTTCTCGGAATTTTCTGAACCGATTTTAACAAACTTGATTTTAAATGAAAGGTCCATCAGCTGCTGTTGAATTTTGTGTGGATCCGAGTTCTGGTTCCTGAATTACAGGGTGATACGTACGATCACGTAGCAAATCCCGATTCTAACGAATTCTGCGATGAATGTAAAAAGGTGAATTTTTTTCCAAAATATCAACACAACTGTTGAATTTGTAGATCTAGGTCACCAACAGTCATTCAAAGTCTCTTTGGCCACACTGGCTACCATCGACGGATACGGAAGCATCCAAATTCAGAATAACGATTATATTGGTTTTTCGAAAATGGCTAGACCGATTTGATCAACTTAGTCTCAAATGAAAGGTGTTGCGTCCCCGAAAACTGATATTAAATTCCATCTCCATCCGACTTCCGGCTCCGGAGTTTCGGGTTGTGGAGTGCGATCACATAGAAAACTCCGATTCAAACCGATACCGCGATGAATGCAAAAAGGTACTCTTATATATACTTACCAAGTGTAATAAGAATGAAAGACTTTTCCATAATGTTATATTGTACGAACCAGCTATTAAATCGTAGTGTGTAGAAATGAGAAAGGAACAATTGCACCTCTTTCTCTCAGTTTGTCTTCGCATCTCGCCGTGAGCAGAAGCAAAAAATCGTCCCGCGCAAGTGAAACAGTCAATTCTACCTAAAAATCAATCGGTGCCTATCACACAAGCAGTCCATATAACAATAGCCTATACCTA
The DNA here is from genome assembly GCF_030247195.1 of Topomyia yanbarensis. Taxonomy (NCBI): domain Eukaryota; kingdom Metazoa; phylum Arthropoda; class Insecta; order Diptera; family Culicidae; genus Topomyia; species Topomyia yanbarensis. The sequence goes on from NC_080671.1 coordinate 234,077,623, forward strand.
CTGTGCGATATAGTGATGAGTGACGGTGCCCAGCAAAAAGCAACCCAGACAGCGCTGT
>NC_080671.1:234078180-234301196 GCF_030247195.1 Topomyia yanbarensis
ATATATATATATATAATATATATATATATATATATATATATATATATATATATATATATATATATATATATATATATATATATATATATATATATATATATATATATATATATATATATATATATATATATATATATATATATATATATATATATATATATATATATATATATATATATATATATATATATATATATATATATATATATATATATATATATATATATCTATATATATATATATATATATATATATATATATATATATATATATACTGAAGTCTTTTTTTATGCGGATTTTCAAAGTTATGCGATTCTTTTTATGCAGCTTCCTTTTAATTTCTAGGGCATTACCTGAAGCTACTTTTATCGAAAGATAGATCCTCGTGAATGCACATGCTTAAACAAAAGAAATATTTTTATTTTAGGTTATAAATTACTAGTCTTTGGGTTAAGGATATGAGAAGTATTCTTGAAAATAGTGAAATAGTGAAAATAAAAACAGAAAATGACTGAATACCTTTTTACCTTTCTCATAATAAAACTTATGCAATCGGTCGGAATTTTAACTTTTTAACCGAGGCCCGCAGAGCCGAATCTCTTATACCATTCGACTCAGTTCGGCGAGATCGGAAAAAAGTCTCTGAGCGTGTATTTTTTTTTTACTTGGTGATAAAGCTTTTACGCCGACCCGGCACACGTTCAGTAGTTAGACCATACTACCGATTTCGTCCATCATGTGCCAGAGTGAGGGACTCTGAACAGAGAAGATAACTGTCTATTCCTCTAAACTCCACCAAGAAGTCCGACATTTGCCTGATCCCCCGGATTCCATTTGAAATGACTACTTTGGGGGGAGGCGTGTTAATGCACTTCACTTGATTCCAGGTATAGCTGGTCGTGCTAGATTCCGCTTGACTCGTAACCGTCAGTCCTGCACGGCATGATATTCTACATGCCTTCCTCTCTACGTTGACCAGTTGGATGCCGTGGTCGATCTGGCGATTCCGGTTGGAGGGTGGCTTCCGGTTCACTGGCGCCCCAACGACCAGGGTCTGTCGCTTTCGGTGCTACTCGGCGTAGCTCCCGACGGTGGAGCTAGCCTACCTCGTCGGAGAGTTCCCCGACGAAAGAATGTCTCCTGCAACCGTTGACGGACACGTTATTCTTCCTTAGGTGCAGTCCGGCAGAATGCCGAGGTTAGTCCAGCGATTCCCGGTGGAGGATTGCGTCCGGTTCACTGGCGCCCCGATGATTCAAGCCGGCGATTCGCTATGGACTACTCGGAATAGTCCCCGACGGTGGATCTTTCCTACTCCGACGAAAAGTTCCCCGGCAGTGGAAGATCTTCCGAAACCGATACTACCCGGGCAGATGCAGAGGTCGGTCCTGCGATTCGGGATGGAGTGACTTCCAGTTGTCAGGCGCCCCGACGAGCATCTGCCGGCTCTACTTCCCGATCTATTCGAATTAGTCCCCGGCGGGAGCCTAGTCTACTCCGACGGAGAAATTTCCCGACGTTGAAATTTCTCTCGAAATCGTTATCTCGATGCTGGTCGGTTAGGTGCCGATGTCAGTCTTGCGATTCCAAGGAGTCACGGTTCCGACAGCATAAGTCATTAAGTGACTTTACGCTTGTCTGGACATGCCGCAGGTGATTCGCATTTAATGCCAAAAGATCCTGACTCCTGCGTTGCAGAAGAAAAAGAGCTAAGTAGCCGGGAAACTCTAAGCTTGCTCATATGACCCTACTCCACGCTTTTTTCTAAACTTTCTTACTTCAAATCCTTGCTTTTACTTGAGTACTATGGCTCTTAATATTGAAAAATATTTCACACCTTATGTGTTTTTTTATGCGGATTTTCAAAGTTATGCGGTTTTTTTTTTATGCGGTACGTATCCCCCGCATAAAAAAAACTTCAGTGTATATATATATATATATATATATATATATATATATATATATATATATATATATATATATATATATATATATATATATATATATATATATATATATATATATATATATATATATATATATATATATATATATATATATATATATATATATATATATATATATATATATATATATATATATACATATATATATATATATATATATATATATATATATATATATATATATATATATATATATATATATATATATATATATATATATATATATATATATATATATATATAAATATATTTCTCCAGTACCTTCTGTATCCTGTTGATACCGTTGCATCGCCACAGCATTTGGAACATAATAATTGCTTCGGTCAGGTGAGCGACTTTCCAATCCATTAAATTAATTTTGTTAGTGCTACCTGGTAATTTTTTGCCAGGTTTGCCCTACCGCTCCCGCTGCCGTCTACCGCCTCACCTGTACCGAGTCCACCAGTGGCGTATGCGCTCTAATACAAGGACCGCGCTGTACTGCTGATTTGAATTATAACAATCCAAGGTATATAACCGTCTTGGTCAGGTGAGAACCTTTCCAAGTACTTATTATCTTCCCACCAGTGCTACCGGGTCTTTTATTTTATGAGATATTACCGACATACCGTGAATTCCTGATCAGCGTTTGCTACGATGGAACGCTTTCGGTTCAAGCAATAATTGACAACGAGAACTACGTTGTTCGCTTCGTTGAGCCGCGCCAAGCAGTTCATGGAACGATACAATGAGGAACGGGACAAACTCGAGGCATCCATGCGCTTGGGAAATTTGAACACGCTTTGGCAAGCACTGGAGGAAGTACAGAAGAAATTAGGGGATGGCGAGGAAACGAATGAAGGTGCTACGCTCTTCAAAATAAAAGCTTTCCTTTACTCTAAAATCCCTCCTCCTAGTAGTTCACACAACGATCTCCCTCACAACACAAACACAGGGTCCACCTCCGCTCTTCACGGTCTAAAACTGCCTACAATCTCGTCACCGGAGTTCTCTGGCGATTATAAGGACTGGCTAGCTTTCCACGACACATTTTCCGAGCTCATCCATTCGAATCCTGACGTGGCAGATATCCACAAATTTCATTATCTGCGCGCAGCTTTAAAAGGGGGGGCAGCGCAGCTTGTTGAATCCATCGGAACAAGTGCAGCCAACTAGAAACTGGCGTGGGACTCTTTAACATACCGATACTCCAATGAATATTTATTTAAAAAACGCCATCTTCAAGCGCTGTTTGATACCACAGAAATGGCAAGGAAGACTGCCTCAACATTGCATGCGATTGTTGATGAATTTGAGCGACATGTGAAGATTTTGGTACAATTGGACGAGCCAGTTGATTCATGGAGCACTATTCTGGAGCATCTTCTTTGCACACGTTTACACGCTGACACGTTAGCAGCTTGGGATGATCACGCATCAACTTAAGACAAACCCACCTACAAGTGTTTAATTGGTTTTCTTCAGCGTCACATGCGGGTGCTGGAATCGATTTCAGTCAATCAATACCATGCAATTCCATCCACATTCTCAGCATGCATTGGTGATTTGGAAAAGACCATTTATGCAAATGTTTTGTATCATGTAGCGACTAAGAATGTTCCGTTTAAATGCTATGCCTGCGACCAACACCATCCCTTAATAAAATGTTCAAAGTTCGAACGGCCCCCGATAGCCGAGATAATGAGTCTCATGAATGCAAATCACTTGTGTCTTAATTGTTTCCGTGCCGATCACTATGCGAGATTTTGGAGAAGAAGTCAACACTCACTCATCCATACAGCCTTTGCCGGCAATTTAAGCTGTGTTTAATCAAAATGCTGTCCCTTCATTCTCAGGAAGTTACCCAGTAACAAACGTGCGATGGTCCCATTAATGAATCTTTGGAGTTTTCCGCGACAACCGCCGTGAAATTAGCGAAACCTGGCCACCATTCACCGCTGCCTGATGCCGAGAAGAGCGTTTTAATGCTGACGGTGGTTCTAGTTGTAGTCGATCGATATGGAAAGGAACATTTGGCTCGAGCTTTGTTGGACTGTGGTTCGCAGCCAAACATAATTGCCGAAAGAATGGTACAAATCCTTCGGTTAAAGCGAAAAAGGGCGAATGTGCTTATTCAAGGAATCGGGAACCAGCCACAGCATGTAACTCAATCCGTTCCCACGCAGGTCTGGTCTCTCAAGGAAGAACGCTTTGGATGTGAACTTCTTGGTTTTGGAAAAGGTAACGTCAAGCACAAGCTGGTAACTGTGACGTGCTTATTGATGACTGGTGTCTTCCCGAGAAATTATTTTTGGCTGATCCAAACTTCAACAAACAAGCCGGTATTGATATAATTATCGGAAACGAACACTTTTTCTCATGTTTTTAAACAGCTGCGAGAATTGAGCTTTCTAATTCCCTGCCGACTTTAGTGGACAGCGTCTTCGGGTGGTTAGTTTCAGGAACAGCGACTGTATTTCAACCCTCACAATGAAATTTTGCATCACTCCGTTACCGCTGCTTCATTTGCCACCCTCGAGGAAACGGTTTTGGAAAACCGAGGAGCTGCCAAACCAACCCAATTATTCCATAGATGAGCAAAACTGTGTGCAGTTATATACAGCGAATGTTGCCAGAGATTCTGAGGGAAGATATGTGGTACGATTTCCCCGCCACCCCAACTTCGAAGAAATGTTTGGAGAGTCTAAAGCGGATGCACAGAGACGTTTTGAATCACTAGAAGAGCGAAGGTTGTACCACGATGTCTAGCTGCAAAAAGAATATAGTAAATTCCTTCATGAGTACATAGCACTTGGACATATGCGCCTAGTTCCACTTCACGACAGATTTGTTTCCAAGCAATGATTCCTCCCACATCACCCGGTTGTCAAAGAGGCAAGCACGACAACCAAGTATCGCGTCGTTTTTGACGGATCAGCCAAGACTTCATCAGGTCACTCTCTTAATGATGCACTGCTGGTAGGACCAGTAGTAGACAACGATTTACCTTCCATCATTCTAAGATTTCGTACATATACTGTATCATTGGTCGCGGACATCGAAAAATGTACCGTCAAGTAAAACTAAATACCGATGATACACCCTTCCAAAGTACATTATGGCGCTTCTGTCGGCAAGAATCAATACAAACTTACGAGCTTCTAACAGTTACCTATGGCCTCGCATCCTCGTCGTTTCTTGCAAATAGAACCCTCCAACAGCTTACCGAAGACGCACTCAAACTCACTCATCTTTGAAGTTCGACAAGGATGAAACTGTCAAAGCTCTCGGCATCTCATGGGAACCTCGAAGAGACTTATTGAGATTCGATACTAACATCAGCCAGAAAGGAAAGTTGACAAAACGAGCAATATTTTCCGAAATTTCACAACTTTTCGACCCTTTGGGTCTGATCGCTTCAGTTATAATACGCGGCAACATTCTAATGCAACACCTGTGGTTGGGGTTACTGTGAATGGGATGATGAAGTTCCCGAGAACATAGCAACGAAATGGAAACGATACTCCGAGCAGCTACTATTACTAAGTGGTTTCAGAGTAAGCCACTATGCCTTTCTGCCGAATGCCGAGATTCAATTTCACACGTTTGCAGAAGCCTCCGAAACAGCCCATGGAGTATGTACATACGCAAGATCCGTCGACACATTTCAGTACAGCTGTTAGCTTCAAAATCTTATGTAACACCGCTCAAGCGGGTTACTCTTCCTAGGCTGGAGTTTTGTGCTGCTGATCTTGCTGCAAATCTCCATTCCAGGATAATCCAAGCACCGCAGATTAACATCGCCTTATTCTATTTTTTGTCCGACTCCATGTTTACACTAAAATGGCCTAAATCCTCACCAAACACCTGGAAAACCTAGCCAATCGAGTGTCGGCTATTCAGACTGCTACACACGGAGCGCAATGGAAACATGTTGCTAGTAAGCAAAACCCAGCTGACCTAGTATCACGGGGTTTGGAGACAAAAACAGCGCAGTTTGGAAACATGGTCCCGCCTGGTTATCCCTCATCCAAGAACAGTTTCCTTCAACGAGCATTCCTGATTACCCCAATGATGGAAAACAACGACGAAAGGTAGTAATTGCTAGCGCCAAAATAGAACCACTGCACAATCCCAACTTTTCACGATTTTCATCGCACAATCGACTTGTTCGCGTTACAGCTTATTGTCTCCGGTTTGTCCAAATATGTCTCACGAAAACCCGGATGCAGTTGTCGAATGAACCCCTACGTATTTCGCTTACAGCCAAGGGGATGGCAAACGCCCAATCAATTCAGAACAGTTTCCAAGCATTCCACACTTCGAGTTCTCATGCCCTTTGTAGACCCGGAGGGAACGATAGAAGTGGGAGGGAGGTAGAGATTGTCTAAGCAGCCCTACATTCATAAACACCCAGCCCTTCTGCCAAGTTTCCATCCTTATACCCGCATCCTCGCTAAACACTATCAGCTGAAACTTATGCACGGTGACAGTCGGCTTACTCTTGCTGCCATGAGGGAGCAATTTTGGCCAATAAATGGAAGACGCCCAATGAGAAGCATTATCCGAGGATGCTACCAATGCGTCCGAGTGAGTCCCATTCTTGCGAGTCAATATATGAGGCAACTACCTCTAGCTCGAATTACTCCAAGCCGGCCGTTCCCTGCTAGTGGAGTGGACTATGCCGGTCCAATATATTTGAAACCTATCCACAAGAGAGCAAACGCAGCGAAGGCATACATTTGCATATAAGTTTGTTTTAGTACAAAGGCCGTTCACATTAAGTTAAGCGACCTCTCCACGCTAGCCTTTATAGCCGCGCTACGAGGTTTCATTGCCCGGAGAGGTCGTCCAACTGACATCTCCTCTGACAACGGCAAGAACTTCGAGGGTGCCAAAAACGAGCTCCAGCTAATATACCACTGACTCGGAGGCAATGAAGGCATCAATTGGCATTTAAATCCGCCAAAAGCGGATTTGGAGGTTAATGGGAAACTGCAGTGAAGGTTGCTAAAAATCATCTGTACCGCCAGTTGAGAAATTCTCGAGGACTTGAGCATAGTCCTGACGGAAATCTAGACCGCAATGAATTCTTGACCATTGGTGCCACTTTCCGAAGATCCGAACGATTAATCCTGCCTCACTCTGGCCGATTTTCTAATTGGCTCGACAATGCACTTCATACCAGAAACCAATATAATGGACGTTCAGATGAGCACATTGAACCACTACCAATCCATGCAGCGTCTATTCCAGCAATTTTGGCATCATTGGCGCGGCGAGTATCTGCAAGAGATGCAAAAATGCACAAAATTAACCAAAGAAAACAATAAGCTACGTATTGGACGCCTTGTGGTAATCGTCGACGAATTTCAGCATCCAGTGGAATGGCCGCTCGCGAGAATTCTCTCCATCCATCCAGAACCGGATCAGTTTACGAGAGTTGTAACACTACGAACCACTCGCGGTAACCTAAAGCGGCCGATTACTAAAATTTGTTTGCTTCCTTGTGAATCCTGCGACGAGTCTGCAGCAAATGATTCAGCGCATCGTGACACCAGTGTGATGAGGCCGATGAATCACAATAATGAGCGGACGGCTTAAGTCGCTTGACGTTTGCATTGATTTAGTTTTAGTTTGGTGTAGGTGTTAGTATTAGTGTAGCATGATGTATTATAGTTGAAAGTAAATATTTCAAGGTGGGGGGCGATGCTCGGGTTCACATAGTAGTTGTGCCAAAAGACGCGAAACGCACCTAGCATTTGGCGCAACTCTCAATTAATGACAAACCTATACCGCCTAAATAGTTATTCGGGCAGTTAGTTGTATGCAAGATGTGGTACGCAAGGTGTCCATATAATCACCTAATATATTTCATGGCAGTCCTGGCCCAACCACCGCCGAGTTTCGATTGTAAAATACATCTGAATCCTAACGTAGCAAAGTTTAATTCGATTTCGTGACAGTTATTTGAATTTTTGCTGAAGATTACCCTCCATCCTGCAGTGATCGCGTTATGTGAATTTACGTTAATCACGTTACGTTACGTTAATCTATATCTGATAGTTAATTTGATCCAGAAGTCTGAGAGTCTGTTCCGGAATTTCCCGCTCGCCGTTTCATGTGCCAGTAGACCCGAACCTCGTCCAGCATCATGATTTGCGGTGTTTACTGTCATTCAAAATTAACTTACCTGATTTCTTTCAAACTTTGCATATACATTCTATGTAAAAAATACCTATCCCCTATGTTGAGTTTTTGAAATAATTTTCCAGTAAAGGGGTTTTTTACACATAAAAAGGCGGAATTTTTCGTGAAAGCTGCAACTTTTTATTAAAAATGAGTAAAAAAAAACCCTTTATTCAAAATTTATATAAAAAACTCAATGTAGGGGTTAGGTATTTTTTATATAGAATGTGTAGACAAAGTTTGAAAAAAATCAGTTAATTTCGCTAACAGATGGAGGCTTTTGGTCACGGTTTTAGCAAATATTATTTTATTTTGTCTATCGCCAAAATTTTATAGATAAAATAAAATAATATTTGCTAAAACCGTGACTAAAAACTATCTCCATCTGTTGAAATCAGTTAAGTATTTTTTGAATGGCAGGTAACACCGCAAATCATGTTTTTGTTGTTTTCTTTCACGCTGAAACCCTTAACCAACCCACCCGCTGCATCGGATAAAAATTGTAAAAATTATGCATTTTGTTGATATATACAAATTATTGAGTTCTTCTCGATCAACTACAATAACTGTTTCAATCCCATTTTTGCTAGTACTGGTCAAATAATCTCTCTTAGAATGCCACATTAATCTTTAAAAATGGACAATTTTCTGAGAATTTGATCCGGGATAATATTCTATCTGTTTTACCCAAGGACTTCTAATTATTATTATTATTATTATTATTATTATTATTATTATTATTATTATTATTATTATTATTATTATTATTATTATTATTATTATTATTATTATTATTATTATTATTATTATTATTATTATTATTATTATTATTATTATTATTATTATTATTATTATTATTATTATTATTATTATTATTATTATTATTATTATTATTATTATTATTATTATTATTATTATTATTATTATTATTATTATTATTATTATTATTATTATTATTATTATTATTATTATTATTATTATTATTATTATTATTATTATTCCATCTGAGTTGGAAACACCGTTCCGTACGGTATCAACAACGCGCATACGGGAATTAAACACAGTGTTTTTTCAGTGTTTTTCGCGCTATCCGCGGTCTAGTTGCTGACAAATAGCTGAGTGAAGTGATTCTCCAGTGATCAAAGTTGAAAGAATTGTGAAAATCGGTGAAGAAACGGCTAAATTAAGTGGTTTTTAGTTTTTACCCACGCGGTACTAAGGCATAAATAAACAGCCATCGCAGTGCTACCTACTGGGCCGACCGGCCCGTGTCATTCACTCGCTGTGGATGCCGGTCGCGTGTGTGACGGTGTGCTGAACGGGGGATATTTTTGAAGCCGTAAAAAAGTAAAAAGTTTTTAAAAAATATTGATTTTTTTTTTTTTTTACGTTGGATTTGGTGGTATTTGAGATACCAATACAGTGTGTATCAATATTAGTACGGTACAGTGCGTGTCAAAAGTGTTGGAACGGCACAAAAATCAAAATTGTCAAAGTGCGTTTTTCTTGCTCGTATTACTATCTAGTGGCTGCGTAGAAGCTAGTAAGCGAGCAGATTCATCACTGCGCACCTACAGTGTGTCCCAAAATTGTGGGAACACTCGTAAACCGTCGACGTTGAGGGGGCAATTAAGGTAGGATCTTTCTTTTTTTTTGCCTTTTTGTCTATTTGGGGGTGGTATCGGGTGACCGTGCCAAAGAGTATTTTCCAACGTCTGGTGGTGTAATCCAAGATGGCGGCCGCTAGTAGCGGTGATCCGGGTGGGTCGAGAACGAGAAGACTACCAGAGTACATGGACCCAACGAACAAATTTGGTGAACTGACATTCCTGCAGCTGACAGGTAAAGACGGTGTACCATTGCCAAGAAACCCGTTTATCATTGGGAAATCGGTTGAGGTTGCCGCTGGAGGTCCAATTGAAGGTGCGAATACCGAAGCTCAGGGGACACGGTATACCCTTCGAGTTCGGAACCCAGCCCAAGTTGCCAAACTTATGAAAATGACCAAGCTCATGGACGGTACTGATGTTGTGGTTGAATCCCATCCGAATCTGAACGTAAGCAGATGCGTAATTTCCTGCTACGATCTGATTCACTTGGAAGAAAAGGAAGTCTTACAAGAAATTCTAAGCCAGGGAGTGATTCGTGTGCAGCGAATTACACGTAAAGAAGCCGAAAACAGAGTGAATACGCCAGCACTCATCTTGACTTTCTGCAAGACCACATACCCGGAATACATGAAGATCGGTTTGCTTCGCGTCCCAACTCGCCCGTACTTCCCAAACCCGATGCTCTGCTATGGTTGCTTTAAATACGGCCATACGCGTGTTCGCTGTCCTGGCCCGCAACGTTGTCCTAACTGCTCTGGAGAACATCAAAGCGAAGAAAAATGTCGAGCACCCCAGTTTTGTCTAAATTGTAAAGGAGATCACCAACCAACAAGCCGCCAATGTCCAAATTACAAAAAGGAAGTAGAGGTTATTAAACTAAAAATCCGCGACAATTTGACATTCCCGGAAGCGCGCAAACGAGCTGAACAGCAAAATCTAGGAAGTTACGCCCAGGCTGCAGCGCAATCAAATGAGATCCTGAATAAATTGAAAGAACTGGAGCAGACAATGAAGAAGAAGGATGAGCAGATCGTTAAGCTTCTGGCAGAGAACAAACGCAAGGACGAGAAAATTGAGCAAATGATGGCGTACATCAAACAACATTCCGCCAGCCAAGAAAAACCACAGCACAGTAAAGAACAAAAACCAACGAATCAGACTGCCGGGCCAATAACACGATCCAGGAACAACTCACCAGCGATAAATACGGACTCAAAACGAGGAAGACCACAGAAACAACAAACCCCGTTCAGCAAACCAACGGCAACCTCACCGGATAACCTAAGCCCACCACCAAAAAAAACCGCTGCCACTACCACCAACGAAACTATGGAATATTCAGACGATGAAATTGAGATTACCGAGACGCCTCCTAGCCAGCCTCTTCGATGATTCTCATTTTCATCAACGTTTGGATACCAACGACAACCCACGCACGAATACTGACCACGAGATAGATCGGTTTGGAAGAGAGGAAAGTGTAGTACTCCTTCCAACGCAAGCACAGCAGGATGAAGGAACTATCCGGGCCGTCATACCCCAACCCGTTGATAGTGAATTCACCTCTGTGGCCGATAGGAACACCGATTTCACCACTACAGCTTGTAAACCAGCAGACCAAAAACCCACGATCGACGAACAGAAGGAGATCAGCAGAACTACACAAAGTCTATCCCCAGTGCCGACCGCAGTCGGTGTTCGTGAGCATAATAGTGTAGTTTGTACGACAGCGGTTGGCACTGTGGGGCTGGACCTTCCTCAGGTCAGTTCCGAAATTGTCAATCCCCTTGCAGGTACTGCTTGTTCTGATGTTCTTCCAGGTTTGACTGACAACATCGACGACACGCTCCTTCCACATCACCACACGCTATCGCCCGGAGAAGGTCCATCGAGATATTCGTTTCGGGATGGAACAGCTGCCAACACAACAGTAGCGTCGAAGCAAACATCGAAAACTACACAAAGTCTTTCCCCAGTGCCGGTCGCTGTCGGCAATTCTGGAAGTAATCGTGTAGTAGTTTCGACAGCGGCTGGCACTGTGGGGCTAGACGTCCCACAGGTCAGTCCTATTCCACCTCGCTTACGAACGGATTCTGTTGCGTTTTATCCTGTTACAGATGTGAACAGCACGAATCGAACGAGTAACCGGTTTGGGGAAGAAGAGAAGAAAGTAGCTTCCCCACTTCATCATGAAGGGATCGACCGGGGGGAAGAGGACTGTCCCTACCTCCCGGATATACAGTCCTCGCAATTCTCCTCCTGGCTTTCCGCCGGTGAAGGCACATCACAACAGCAGTTCCAGAACACCGATCTCCCAACCACGTCGAGGAACCCTGTCGGCGAGCCAATACGATCTCGTAGACGTTCGCCATCAACATCGTCGTCGTCAGCGACAATCACCACTCGCAACAGCAAAAGTTTCGCACTGCAGTGGAACATTCGGGGTCTGCGCTGCAATATCAGTGACCTTAAGCAGCTGATCGCCCAATACGAACCGAGCTTGATAGCGTTACAAGAAACAAAGCTGGACAACCGAGTGATCTCAGCAGATTTCGTCGGTAACAACTACACTCTACTACTTGAGACTGGGAGTCGCCGATACTGGCAACAAGGGGTAGGGCTCGCCATTCGGGATGGTGTACCCTTCGAGAGACTTGAGGTCGGTGGCAATATTCAAGCAATCGCTGTTCGGATACAACTGCCACATCAAATGACGGTGGTGTCGATCTACGTCCCTCCCAGTACTCAACAATGTCAAGAGCAGCTGGGAGAATTCTTTGAGCAGCTCCCACGTCCGGTACTTGTACTGGGCGACTTCAACGCGCACCATATCTGCTGGGGTTCCAATAAATCTACTGCACTAGGCTACTTTATCGCCGAGAAAACATTGTCGGAAAGACTAGTCATTCTCAACGACGGATCACATACCCGGATTGATCCAGCTACCGGTGTCACTTCAGCTATTGACCTCTCTATCTGTTCTGAAACTGTAGCCTCGAAATTTATTTGGCGAACTCTCCCGGACACCCATAATAGTGACCATTTTCCAATTCTCGTTTCCACTCCCGGACTGTCACATACTCCAACGAAAAGACAGAAATGGATCTACGACCAAGCGGATTGGACAACTTTCGAACATCTAACCGCCAGCGCTATTCGACCGGGTGCCGAAATATCAATTGACTGTTTCGTTGACCATTTGATTAAAGCAGCAAACACTGCGATACCCCGCACAACCGGTAGAGTCGGTCCAAAAGCGGTTCCGTGGTGGTGTCCGGAGGTTAAAGCGGCCATCAAAACGAGAAGAAAAACACTGAGAGCACTAAGGCGTATTAAAGCAGAAGACCCACGGAAAGCCGATGCACTAAAACACTTCCAAGAGGCGCGTGCAGCTGCACGAAAGTCGATCCATGATGCCAAACAGCGATCATGGGAGGAATTCGTCACGAAGATATCTCCGAGTTCCACTGCGACGGAGATGTGGCAGACAGTGAACAGGTTGAGAGGGAAACGTCAGCATCGACCAACTGTCATCAAGCGATCTAGCGGCTACACGGATAAGGCTGAAGAAGTAGCTGAAGAACTGGCACAACATTACAGCGAACGATCCGCCACCTCCAGCTACTCGCCATTGTTCCAAAGAGAGAAGGAAAAGGCCGAACGAAACCGCGTGAATTTCTCGCCAGATACCGACGATACTTACAACACAGACTTCACTCTGAACGAGCTGCTTTGGGCACTCGATAGAGGACGAAGTGGCTCTTCAGGCCCGGACTGCATCGGTTATCCAATGCTTCAGCGACTGCCGTTGTCGGTGAAAACTGCCATGTTGGAACTATTCAATAGAATATGGCGTAGTGGCGTGTTTCCACCCTGTTGGCGAACTGGAATCATCGTACCAATTCCAAAGTCAAACTCGAATGACGCGGGTCCAGCTGCATTCCGTCCAATAACCCTAACGAGCTGTATGGCGAAGGTTTTCGAGCGAATAGTCAACCGACGGCTGACCACCGAACTAGAGGCGAACGGGCATCTCGACAAACGACAACATGCCTTCAGGTCCGGTCGGGGCACTGACACATATTTTGCGGAGTTGGAGAGGTCATTACCCGACCGTGACGAGCACTGTCTGATAGCGTCGCTTGACTTGTCCAAGGCTTACGATACCACGTGGAGGTATGGCATACTACGAACACTAAAGAAATGGCACATACGCGGTAGAATGATCAACGTGTTGAACAGCTTCCTGACAGAAAGATCGTTCCAGGTTAATGTAGAGGGTTACTTATCGCCAGCGCATCCGCTGGAAAACGGTGTGCCACAAGGCTCAGTGCTCTCGGTTACGCTGTTTCTCGTGGCCATTCAACACATCTTTCGCGTGGTTCCGAACACTGTGAAGATCTTGTTGTACGCCGACGATATCCTACTCGTAGTTTGGGGGAAGAAAGACCAGCCGCTTTATCGAAAGCTTCAGTCAGCAGTAAAAGCCGTCCATGAATGGGCAAGAAGTGTTGGATTTACGATATCTGCAACAAAATCCAGCATCTTCTATTGTAGCCCTAATGCCCGTCGTGCACCCAGTCAAGCAATCACGATAGATCGAGTTGCTATACCGACAGAAACACGCCTGAAAATTCTCGGCGTTACCCTCGATCGATCACTTAACTTCGCAGCGCACTGCAAATTGACGAAGAAGGCATGCGAATCTAGGCTGCGCATCCTGAAGATGATCGGTGCCAAACTTCCCCGTGGTCAACGCTCATCTTTACTGCGAATTGGATCCGCAATTATTACTTCGCGACTTTTGTACGGTATAGGAATCGTTAGTAGGGGTGGAGATGCTGTCATCAAAACCCTGGCACCCGCATACAACAAGATGATCAGATATGCATCTGGAGCATACGTCACCAGTCCGATCATAGCCATTATGGCTGAAGCAGGTACTCTACCGTTAGATCTTCTCATTCTCCAAACTGTAGCCCAATTAGCCATCAGAATGTTGGGAAACAGCAGGGAGAATGCTGACCTTCCCCTGGTTTGCCGAGCTTCCGAACGTTTGACAGAAATAGTCGGAACTGCTCTCCCAAACATCTACACCCGAACGCGACTATCTGATCGAAAGTGGTACGACCGCACACCCCAGATCCTTTGGGAAATCAAGAAGCGCGTAAAAGCTGGAGACCCCTCGGGTATTGTTCGTCCAGTTGTTCAAGAGCTCCTGACAAATCATCTCAGCCGTTCAACAATCGTCTACACAGATGGCTCGAAAGACGATACCGCAGTAGGCGCCGGAGTTTTTGGAGAACACTTCCAACAGTCACTTGGTCTTCCACAGCAATGCAGTGTCTTCTCGGCAGAGGCATTCGCAATAAAAACAGCGCTAACAACATTCAACACGGTCAGCGACTTAGTAATAATGTCCGATTCGGCCAGCTGTTTATCGGCAATCGAAGCCGGCACATCCCAGCACCCGTGGATCCAGGAAATTGAAAACCTGCTACGAAATCGTTCAATCAAGCTTTGCTGGATTCCAGGTCACGCTGGCATCCGTGGCAACGAGGAGGCAGACAGACTCGCTGGAGAAGCGAGGAACATTGCTCCGTTAGCTATATCTGTTCCGGGGGCAGACGCCGTCAAGCATATAAAAACAGCTATCCGAAACCAATGGTACCGTCGGTGGTCAGCGTCCACTGAAGTAAAACTTCGTGAAGTTAAATTCGACACAGTGAAGTGGACTGACCGCGAGAATTCGGCCGAACAGCGAGTTCTTACCCGGCTTCGAATAGGGCATACTCGGCTAACACACGACTTTCTGCTAAAGAAAACTTCACCACCAGTGTGCGACTGCTGTGGGATCGTTGTAGATGTCCGCCATGTGATCCTCCACTGCAGAAAGTACGACGACGTTAGAAGGAAGCACGACATCAAGTCGACTAGTCTGCGAGTGGCTCTGCGCAACGACAGGAAAAATGAGGAGAGTATAGTAAAATTCCTTAAGGAAACTAACCTATTTAAATTGCTATAAATGTATATTTTGATTTGTAACTGCATAACTGATAACTGCATTGTAAAATTAACGGGTAAAATATTTTCTTCCGACACGAATGCACCCTTCCTTGGTGTAAAGTGTCGTTAATAAACAACAACAACAACAATTATTATTATTATTATTATTATTATTATTATTATTATTATTCATCTGAGTTGGAAACACCGTTCCGTACGGTACATACAACGCGCATTCGCAAATTTCTCACGGTGTTTTTTCGGAGTTTTTCGCGATATTCGCGGCTTATTTTTCGACGAAAACACGAAAGAAGTGCTTCTCTAGTGGTGAACAGTGAAAGTTTGGTGAAAATCGGTTCAGAAACGGCTGAAAAAAGTGAATTTTAGTTTTGCCCACGCGGTGCAATAGGTAAACAAACAGCCATCGCTGTGCCTACCCGCGTGGTTACCGGGCCGATTTTGCATTCACTCGCTGGTGGAGTGTGACGGTGTGCTGAACGGGCGATATTTTTCGAGTCGCAAAAAACGTGAAGTTTGTTGAAAATTATTGATTTTTTTTTGACGTTGGATTTGGTGGTATTTGAGATACCAGTACAGTGTGTACCAATATTTGTACGGTACAGTGCGGGCCAAAAGTGTGTGAACGGCAAAAAAATCAAAATTGGAAAAGTGCGTTTTTCTTGCTCGTTTTGCTATTTAGAGGCTGTGTAGAAGCAAATAAGCGAGCAGATTCATCACTGCGCATCTACAGTGTATCCCAAAATTGTGGGAACATTTCTAAAAAGTCGACGTTGAAGGGGCAAATAAGGTAAGATCTTTCCTTTTCTACACCTTTTTTGTCCATTTGGGGTTGGTATCGGGTGACCGTGCCACATAGTAGTTTCCAACGTCTGGTGGCGTAATCCAAGATGGCGGCCGCTAGCCAAAGAAGATTGCCGGTATACATGGATCCGACGAACAAATTCAGCGAATTGATGTTCCTGCAGCTGACAGGTAAAGACGGTGTACCATTGCCAAGAAACCCATTTATCATTGGAAAATCGGTTGAGGTTACCGCTGGAGGTCCAATTGAAGGTGCGAATACCGAAGCTCAAGGGACACGGTATACCCTTCGAGTTCGGAACCCAGCCCAAGTTGCCAAACTAATGAAAATGACCAAGCTCATAGACGGTACTGATGTTGTGGTTGAATCCCATCCGAATCTGAACGTAAGCAGATGCGTAATTTCCTGCTACGATCTGATTCACTTGAAAGAAAAGGAAGTCTTACAAGAAATTCTAAGCCAGGGAGTGATTCGTGTGCAGCGAATTACACGTAAAGAAGCCGAAAACAGAGTGAATACGCCAGCACTCATCTTGACTTTCTGCAAGACCACATACCCGGAATACATGAAAATCGGTTTGCTTCGCGTCCCAACTCGCCCGTACTTCCCAAACCCGATGCTCTGTTATGGTTGCTTTAAATACGGCCATACGCGTGTTCGCTGTCCTGGCCCGCAACGTTGTCCTAACTGCTGTGGAGAACATCAAAGCGAAGAAAAATGTCAAGCACCCCAGTTTTGCCTAAATTGTAAAGGAGATCACCAACCAACAAGCCGCCAATGTCCAAATTACAAAAAAGAAGTAGAGGTCATCAAAATAAAAATCCGCGACAATTTAACATTCCCGGAAGCGCGCAAACGAGCTGAACAGCAGAATCAAGGAAGTAACGCCCAGGCTGCAGCGCAATCAAACGAGATCCTAAATAAACTGAAAGAGTTGGAGCTGACAATGAAGAAGAAGGATGAGCAGATCGTTAAACTTCTGGCAGAGAACAAACGCAAAGACGAAAAAATAGAGCAAATGATGGCGTACATCAAACAACAATCCGCGAATCACGAAAAACCCCAGCACAGCAAAGAACAGAAGCAAACGAACCAGCCAACCGGGCCTGTAACGAGATCCAGAAACAACTCACCAGCGACTAATACTGATTCGAAACGAGGTAGACCGCAGAAACAACATACCCCGCTCAGCAAACCCACGACAACCTCACCGGATAACTTGAGCCCACCACCAAAAAGAACCGCTACCACTACCACCAACGAAACCATGGGTTATTCAGACGATGATATTGAGATTACCGAGACGCCTCCTAGCCAGCCTCTTCGATAATTCTCATTTTCATCAACGTCTGGATACCAACGACATCCCACGCACGAATATTGACTACGAGATGGATCGGTTTGGAAGAGAGGAAAGTGCAGTACTCCTTCCAACGCAAGCACAGCAGGATGAAGAAACTATCCGGGACGTCATACCCCAACCCGTTGATAGTGAATTAAACTCTGTGGCCGATAGGAACACCGATTTTACCACTTCAACTAACAAAACTACAAACCAGAGCAACCCGATCGTCATCTACGAGAGAACGAGCATAACTACACAAAGTCTATCCCCAGTGCCGACCGCAGTCGGTGTTCGTGAGCATAATAGTGTAGTTTGTACGACAGCGGTTGGCACTGTGGGGCTGGACCTTCCCCAGGTCAGTTCCGAAGTTGTCAATCCCCTCGCAGGTACTGCTTGTTTTGATGTTCTTTCAGGTTTAAAAGACAACATCGACGATACGCTCCTTCGACATCACCACTTGCTATCGCCCGGAGAAGGCCCATCGAGATCATCACTTCGAGATAGAACAGCTGTAACAACGAAAACTACACAAAGTCTTTCCCCAGTGCCGGTCGCTGTCGGTAATTCTGGAAGTAATCGCGTAGTAGTTTCGACAGCGGCTGGCACTGTGGGGCTAGACGTCCCACAGGTCAGTCCATCTTCAATTTATCTCCGAACGAATTCTGTTGCGGCTTCTACCGTTACAGATGCTACCAGCAGTAACCGGTTTGGGGAAGAAGAGAAGAAAGTAGCTTCCCCACTTCATCATGAAGGGATTGACCGGGGGAAGAGGACTGTCCCTACTTCCCAGATATACAGTCCTCGCAATTCTCCTCCTGGCTTTCCGCCGGCGAAGATACACCGCAACAACAGCAGCAGCATCAGAGCACCGATATCCCGGTTGAAATCAGCGCAACCACGTCCCGGTACCAACGAAACACACCGGCAAGAACTCGTAGGCAATCACCTTCGCCATCAACATCGTCTTCGTCAGCGACTTTCGCCAATCGAGACAGGAGATGCTTCGCCCTTCAATGGAACATCCGGGGCCTGCGAATCAACATCAGCGAGCTTAAACAGCTGATCTGCGAGTACGGACCGAGCCTGATAGCGCTTCAGGAAACAAAAGTTGACAACCGAGTAGTCGCAGCAGATTTCATCGGCAACAACTACACTCTATTGTTGAAAACTGGGAGTTGTCGATACTGGCAACAAGGAGTAGGTCTTGCCATTCGGGATGGTGTTCCAGTTGAACGAATTGATATCGACGACAGTATACAAGCTATCGCAGTTCGGATCCAACTGCCACAACAAATGACGGTGGTGTCGATCTACGTCCCTCCCAATACTCAACAGTGTCAAGAACAGCTGGGTGACTTCCTCGAAAAGCTTCCACGTCCAGTGCTTGTACTAGGCGACTTTAACGCGCACCATATTTGCTGGGGTTCTACGAAATCTACCGCACTAGGCCACTTCATCGCCGAAAAAACGCTATTGGAAAGATTACTCATCCTCAACGACGGCTCGCACACTCGGATTGACCCAGCTACCTGTATCACTTCGGCTATTGACCTCTCGATCTGCTCCGAATCGGTGGCTTCGAAATTTGTTTGGCGAATACTTCCGGACACCCACAGCAGTGATCACTTTCCTATTCTCGTTTCCATTCCCGGACTGTCGACTATCCCAACGAAAAGACAGAAATGGATTTACGACCAAGCAGATTGGACAACCTACGAGCGATTGACCGTCAACGCTATTCGACCGGGCGTCGAAATATCAATCGACTGTTTCGTTGACCGGTTGATTAGAGCAACAAACACCGCGATACCTCGCACTACCGGCAGAGTCGGTCCCAAAGCGGTTCCGTGGTGGTGTCCGGAGGTGAAAGCAGCGATCAAAAATCGGAGAAAAGCACTTAGAGCACTGAAGCGTATACCGGTAGAGGACCCACGAAAAGCGGATGCACTGAAAAGCTTCCAGGAATCACGGGCAGCAGCAAGAAAGTCTATCCATGTCGCCAAGAAAAAATCATGGGAAGACTTCGTCGCGAAGATATCTCCATGTTCAACTACGTCGGAGATGTGGCAGACAGTGAACACGTTGAGAGGGAAACGCCAACACCGCCCAACTGTCATCAAGCGGTCCAATGGTTACACGGATAAGCCAGAAGAAATAGCTGAAGAACTGGCGCAACACTACAGCGAAAGATCCGCAACCTCCAGCTATTCGTCGTTGTTCCAGAGGGAGAAAGAAAAGGCCGAACGAAACCGCATAAACTTCTCGCCAGATAGCGATGATATCTACAATTCGGACTTCACCCTGAATGAATTGCTGTGGGCACTCGACAGAGGAAGAAGTGGCTCTTCAGGACCGGACTGCATCGGCTATCCAATGCTTCAGCGAGTGCCATTGTCTGTGAAAACTGCCATATTGGAACTTTTCAACAGAATATGGCGCAGTGGCGTATTCCCACACTGTTGGCGAACCGGAATCATCGTACCAATTCCAAAGCGAAGCTCGGATGACGCGGGTCCAGCTGCATTCCGTCCAATCACGTTAACTAGTTGTATGGCGAAGGTGTTCGAGCGAATTGTCAACCGACGGTTAACCACCGAGCTAGAGTCGAACGGGCGTCTCGACAAACGACAACATGCCTTCAGATCTGGTCGGGGTACTGAGACATACTTTGCGGAGTTGGAGAAGTCATTACCCGACCGTGACGAGCACTGTCTGATAGCGTACGACACCACCTGGAGATATGGCATCCTACGAACACTGCAGAAATGGCAAATACGCGGAAGGATGATAAACATTGTCAACAGCTTTCTGGCAGAGAGAACGTTCCAGGTCAACGTAGAGGGGCATTTGTCGCCAGCACATCCGCTGGAAAACGGTGTGCCGCAAGGCTCAGTGCTCTCTGTTACACTATTTCTCGTGGCTATCCAACCCATCTTCCGCGTGGTCCCGAACTCCGTACAAGTGTTGCTGTACGCCGACGATATCCTGCTCCTTGTATGGGGGAAGAAAGACCAGTCGCTCCACCGAAAACTTCAGGCCGCAGTGAAAGCCGTCGATAAATGGTCGAGAAGTGTTGGATTTACGATATCTGCAACGAAATCCAGCATCTTCTATTGCAGTTCTAACGTACGCCGTGAACCCATACAGGCGATAAAGGTAGATGGTGTAGCCGTTCCAACACAAACGCTGCTGAGAACCCTCGGTGTTACTCTCGACCGATCGCTCAACTTTAAAGCGCATTGCAAAATGGCGAAGAAAACGTGCGAATCCAGGCTGCGTATCTTGAAGATGATTGGCGCCAAGCTACCCCGTGGTCAACGCGCTTCTTTACTTCAAATCGGGTCCGCAATTGTCACCTCTCGATTACTATATGGCATGGGGCTCGTAAGCAGCGGAGGAGATGCCGTCGTCCAAACACTCGCACCTACATACAACAGGATGGTAAGGTTTGCATCTGGTGCATACGTCACGAGTCCAATTCTAGCCATTATGGCTGAAGCAGGTACTTTGCCGTTCGATCTGCTTGTCATCCAAACCATCGCACGATTGGCTATCCGTATGTTAGAGAATAGTGGGGATAATGCTGCTCTTCCCTTGGTACATAGAGCTTCCAGTCGTTTGATGGAGGTAGTCGGAACGCCTCTTCCAAATATCTGCTCCCACACGCGGCTAACTACTCGAAAGTGGTACGAAGCCAGACCCCAGATCGTGTGGGACATCAAGAAACGCGTAAAAGCCGGAGATCCTTCGGATACTGTCCGTCCAGTCGTCCAGGAGCTACTGACAGAACGTTTCAGCCGATCAACAGTCGTCTACACAGATGGGTCGAAAGACGATATCGCTGTCGGCGCGGGAGTTTTCGGAGAACACTATCAACAGTCGCTACGTCTTCCACAGCAATGCAGCGTCTTCTCAGCCGAGGCATTTGCAATAAAAACAGCGCTAGCAGCATACCACACGTCTAGCGATTTGCTGATTATGTCAGATTCGGCTAGCTGTTTATCAGCAATCGAAGCCGGCACATCCCAGCACCCGTGGATTCAACAGATTGCAAACATGCTTCGGAACCGTCCAATCAATCTTTGCTGGATCCCAGGTCACACTGGCATCCGCGGTAACGAAGAAGCAGACCGACTTGCAGGAGAAGCCAGGGGCGTTCCCCCATTGGATATATCCGTTCCCGGAGCAGATGCCGTTAGTCAAATCAAAACAACTATCCGAAATCGATGGTACCAGCGGTGGTCAGCGTCCACCGAGGTGAAACTACGCGAAGTAAAATTCAACACAACAAAGTGGACTGACCGCGAGAATTCGGCCGACCAACGAGTGCTAACGCGATTGCGAATAGGGCACACCCGATTGACGCACGAATTCCTGCTGAAGAGGACCTCTTCACCAGTATGCGACTGCTGTGGAGTCACCTTAGACGTTCGTCATGTGACCCTTCACTGCAGGATATACGACGAAATGAGGAAAAAGCACGACATCGAGCCGACGAGTTTACGAGCGGCGTTATGCAACGACAACGACAGTGAGCAGAAAGTTTTAAATTTCCTTAAAGAAGCAAACTTGTATAAAAAAAATTGAAGAAAAACTGAATTGTAAATTATTATTTCAATGTTAATGAAAGCGAAATTGAAACTATTTTATCCGACACGAATGCACCTTTCTGGTGTAAAGTGTCTTTAATAAAAAACAACAACAACAACAACAACAACAACAACAATTATTATTATTATTATTATTATTATTATTATTATTATTATTATTATTATTATTATTATTATTATTATTATTATTATTATTATTATTATTATTATTATTATTATTATTATTATTATTATTATTATTATTATTATTATTATTATTATTATTATTATTATTATTATTATTATTATTATTATTATTCATCTGAGTTGGAAACACCGTTCCGTACGGTATAAACAGCGCGCATTCGGGAATTAAACACAGTGTTTTTTCGGTGTTTTTCGCGATATTCGCGGTTTATTTTTCGACAAAAACGTGAACGAAGTGCTTCTCTAGTGGTGAACAGTGAAAGTTTGTACAGTGTGTACCGCTATTTGTACGGTACAGTGCGGGCCAAAAGTGTGTGAACGGCAAAACATCAATATTGGAAAAGTGCTTTTTTCTTGCTTGTTTTGCTATTTAGAGGCTGTGTAGAAGCAAGTAAGCGAGCAGATTCATCACTGCACATCTACAGTGTGTCCCAATATTGTGGGAACACTTCGGAAAAAACGACGTTGAAGGGGCAAATAAGATAAGATCTTTCCTTTTCTTCACCTTTATTGTCCATTTGGGGTTGGTATCGGGTGACCGTGCCACAGCGCATTTACCAACGTCTGGTGGTGTGATCCAAGATGGCGGCCGCTAGTAGCGGTGACCCGGGAGGGTCAAGCAAAAGAAGACTACCAGAGTACATGGACCCTACGAACAAATTCGGCGAATTGACGTTCCTGCAGTTAACCGGCAAAGACGGTGTACCATTGCCTAGAAACCCGTTCATCATCGGTAAATCGGTAGAGGTTGTCGCTGGAGGTCCAATCGAAGGTGCGAATACCGAAGCTCAAGGGACACGGTATACCCTTCGAGTTCGGAATCCTGCCCAAGTTGCTAAGTTGCAGAAAATGACCCAGCTCATTGACGGCACTGAAGTAGTGGTCGAAGCTCATCCGAATCTGAACGTAAGCAGATGCGTAATTTCCTGCTACGATCTGATTCAGGTGGAAGAGAAGGATGTTTTACAAGAAATTATAAGCCAGGGAGTGATTCGTGTACAGCGAATTACAAGAAAGGAAGCTGAGAAGAGAGTGAATACGCCAGCGCTAATCTTGACCTTCTGTAAAACCACATACCCGGAATACATAAAGATCGGTTTGCTTCACGTTCCCACTCGCCCATACTTCCCGAACCCGATGCTTTGTTACGGATGCTTCAACTACGGCCATACTCGCGTTCGATGTCCTGGTCCTCAGCGATGCTTTAATTGCTCGAAAGAACAACACGGCGAAGAAAAATGTAAAGAAACTGCGTACTGTCGGAATTGTGAAGGCGATCACCAACCAACAAGCCGCGAATGTCCTGTGTATAAAAAAGAAATGGAGGTCATAAAAATAAAAATCCGCGACAATCTAACATTCCCGGAAGCACGCAAACGAGCGGAACATCTAAGTAAAGGCAGCTATGCTCAGGCCACAGCACAACCGAATGAGATCCTTAGCAAGCTGAAAGAGTTGGAACTGGCAATGAAGAAGAAGGACGAAACGATCGCAAAACTTCTGGCGGAGACCAAACGAAAAGACGAAAAAATCGAACAAATGTTGGCGTACATCCATCAGATGAAACAACAGTCCGCCAGCCAAGAAAAACCACAGCACAGCAAAGAACAGAAGCAAATGAACCAGGCAATCGGGCCCGTAACGAGATCCAGGAACAACTCACCAGCGATAAATACGGATTCAAAACGAGGAAGATCGCAGAAGCAACACACCCAGTCCAGCAAACCAACGACAACCTCACCGGATAACTTTAGCCCGCCACCAAAAAGAACCGCTACCACTACCACCAACGAAACGATGGAATATTCAGACGATGAAATTGAGATTACCGAGACGCCTCCTAGCCAGCCTCTTCGATAATTCTCATTTTCATCAACGTTTGGATACCAACGACAACCCACGCACGAATACTGACCACGAGATAGATCGGTTTGGAAGAGAGGAAAGTGTAGTACTCCTTCCAACGCAAGCACAGCAGGATGAAGGAACTATCCGGGCCGTCATACCCCAACCCGTTGATAGTGAATTCACCTCTGTGGCCGATAGGAACACCGATTTCACCACTACAACTTGCGAACCAGTAAACAAAAGAATCCCGAGTGACGAACAGAAGGAGATCAGCAAAACTACACGAAGCCTTTCCCCAGTGCCGACTGCAGTCGGTGTTTTTAAACATGATAGTGTAGTTTGTACGACAGCGGTTGGCACTGCGGGGCTTGACCCTCCACAGGTCAGTTCTGACTTTGCCAAACCTATTACGGATACTGCTGCGCTAAATTCCTTTACAGAGTCGACTAACATCACCGTACCCATACATCTCTGGAACCAACCATTGCTTTCACCTGGAGAAGGCATATCTACAGGAATGTTCCACGTTGGCTCAGCAACTCTAGCGTCGAAGCAGCAAGCAACGAAAACTACACGAAGTCCTTCCCCAGTGCCGATCGCAGTCGGTGTTTTTGAACATGATAGTGTAGTTTGTACGACAGCGGTTGGCACTGTGGGGCTGGACCTATCTCAGGTCAGTTCCAAGTCTGCTAACCCTTTCACAGATACTGCTGCGCTAAACGTATTTGCAGATCCGGTTGGCAACACTGTTCTTGCTGAACCTTGGCACCAACCGTTGCTTTCACCCGGAGAAGGCACATCGACAAGACTATACCACAACGAATCAGCAACCCGATCGTCGCAGAAGCAATCCACTAAAACTACACAAAGTCTTTCCCCAGTGCCGGTCGCTGTCGGTAGTTCTGGAAGAAATCGTGTAGTTGTTTCGACAGCGGCTGGCACTGTGGGGCTAGACGTCCCACAGGTCAGTCCAATATCGCTTCATCTACGCGCACATACTGCTGCGGCTTCCTCTGTTGCAGATGTAACCAGTTCGAGTCCAACGAGTAACCGGTTTGGGGAAGAAGAGAAGAAAGTAGCTTCCCCACTTCATAATGAAGGGATCGACCGGGGGGAAGAGAACTGTCCCTACCTCCCTGATATACAGTCCTCGCAATTCTCCTCCTGGCTTTCCGCCGGCGAAGATGCATCGCAACATCACAACCAGTACCAGAGTACCGATCGTTCCGTGGATATCAGCACACGCAACGTGCCAGCTGGACATCGCAGGTCACATTCGTCATCGTCTTCGTCAACGACTTCCGCCAGACGAGATAGTAGATGTTTCGCACTTCAGTGGAACATTCGGGGACTGCGAACCAATGTCAGCGAACTTAAACAGCTTATTACTGAACACGTACCGAGCCTAATAGCACTACAGGAAACCAAAGTGGACAATCGAGTGATTCCAGCCGACTTCATCGGCAAGAACTATACTCTGTTGATTCAGACTGGTAGCTGTCGACACTGGCAACACGGAGTGGGCCTGGCCATTCGGGATGGAGTGCCTTTTGAGCGGATTGACGTCGATAAAGATATCCAAGCGATCGCAGTTCGGGTTCAACTACCACAGCAAATGACGGTGGTATCAATATACATTCCTCCCAGTACTCAACAGTGCCAAGAAAAACTGTGTAACCTTCTCGAACAGCTTCCACGTCCTATGTTAGTGCTAGGTGACTTCAACGCTCATCACATATGCTGGGGATCCAACAAATCGACCGCACTAGGTCATTTCATCGCAGAAAAAACGTTGGAAGAACACCTAGTTATACTTAACAATGGGTCGCATACACGAGTCGACCCAGCCACCGGTGCTACTTCAGCTATCGACCTGCCAATTTGCTCCGTTACTGTGGCCTCGAAGTTCACCTGGCGAACACTTCCAGACACCTATAACAGTGACCACCTGCCCATAACCGTTTCCATCCCCGGGTTCTCACATGTTCCAACAAAAAGGCGACAATGGATTTATGACCAAGCGGACTGGACGGCTTACGAACGATTGACCGCCAACGCTATACAACCGGGCGTCGAAATGTCAATCGACCGTTTTGTCGATCATTTGATCACTGCAGCAAACACTGCAATACCCAGAACCAGCGGAAAGGTCGGACCTAAGGCAGTTCCTTGGTGGTGTCCGGAGGTAAAAGCAGCCATAAAAAGTCGAAGAAAAGCACTCAGAGCACTGAAGCGTATCGAAATGGAGGACCCACGAAAACCTGAAGCACTGAAAAGCTTTCAGGAAGCGCGGGCAGCAACAAGAAAATCAATCCGTGATGCCAAACAACGATCGTGGGAGGAATTCGTCGCGAAAATATCCCCAAACTCCACTGCATCGGAAATGTGGCAGACAGTGAACGCATTAAGAGGAAAACGTCAGCACCGCCCAGCCGTCATTAAACGTTCAGCTGGCTACACGGATAATGCAGAAGAAGTGGCTGAAGAACTAGCAGAGCATTACAGCGCAATATCGGCAACATCCAGCTACCCTCCTTCGTTTCAAATTGAGAAGGAAAAGGCTGAACGAAACCGTTTCAACTTTTCACCCGAGACCGACGGCATCTATAACTCCGACTTCACTTTGAATGAGCTTGTATGGGCGCTCGACAGAGGACGAAGTAATTCTACAGGTCCGGATTCAGTCGGCTATCCAATGCTACAACGACTACCATTGTCGGTGAAAACTGCTTTATTGGAGCTTTTCAACAGGGTTTGGCGCAGTGGCGTATTTCCATCCTGTTGGCTAACTGGAATTATTGTGCCAATCCCAAAGCCGAATTCGAGCGACACAGGTCCATCTGCTTTCCGACCGATCACGTTAACAAGCTGTATGGCGAAGGTATTCGAGCGGATGGTGAATCGACGGTTAACTACCGAGCATGAATCGAACGGGCGGCTAGACACTCGACAACATGCCTTCAGATCCGGCCGAGGTACTGACACATATTTTGCGGAGTTGGAGAGGACATTACCCGACCGTGACGAGCACTGTCTGATAGCATCGCTTGACTTGGCTAAGGCGTACGACACCACTTGGAGATACGGCATCCTGCGAACATTACGAAAGTGGCAGATACGCGGAAACATGATAAACATGCTCACTAGCTTTCTTTCAGAGCGAACGTTCCAGGTAAACGTCGATGGGCATTTATCGCGCAAGCTGCCGCTGGAAAATGGTGTACCACAGGGTTCTGTGCTCTCAGTTACCCTATTCCTCGTAGCAATCCAACCTATCTTCCGGGTGGTTCCGAATACCGTGACAGTGCTATTGTACGCCGACGACATCCTTCTTGTAGTGCGGGGCAAAAAAGAACAACCACTCTATCGGAAACTACAGTCAGCAGTAAAAGCCGTTCATAGATGGGCGAAAAGTGTTGGATTCACGATATCAGCAACAAAATCCAGCATCTTTTACTGTAGCCCGAATGCCCGCCGTGAGCCCAC
The DNA here is from genome assembly GCF_030247195.1 of Topomyia yanbarensis. Lineage (NCBI taxonomy): Eukaryota > Metazoa > Arthropoda > Insecta > Diptera > Culicidae > Topomyia > Topomyia yanbarensis. The sequence continues at coordinate 234,106,230 of NC_080671.1, forward strand.
GCAATCCATCAGGATAGATACAGTAGCTATACCATCACAAAATCAACTGAAAACCCTCGGTATCACTCTCGACAGATCGCTGAACTTCAAAGCACATTGCAAGCTAACGAAGAAGGCATGTGAATCCAGGCTGCGTATCCTGAAAATGATCGGAGCAAAGCTACCACGTGGTCAACGGACTTCTTTGTTACAAATCGGCTCCGCCATAGTCACTTCGCGACTATTGTATGGGATGGGACTCGTTAGTCGGGGCGGAGATGTCGTCACCAAAACTCTCGCGCCCGCCTACAACAGAATGGTAAGATTTGCATCTGGTGCATTCGTTACAAGTCCGATCTTAGCCATCATGGCCGAAGCAGGCACCTTACCATTTGATCTCCTCGTTCTCCAAAGCATAACCCGATTGTCCATCCGTTTGTTGGAAAAAAGCAGAGATAATGCGGATCTCCCACTAGTACGTCGAGCTTCCGAAGAACTGTCAGAGGTGATCGGAATGCCCTTACCAAATATTTGTACTCGAACGCGACTAGCCACCCGAAAGTGGTACGAGCCCAAGCCCCACGTCGTGTGGGATATCAAAAGAAGTGTGAATGCCGGAGATCCCTCTGAGGTGGTCCGTCCTGTCGTTCAGGAGCTCCTGAATGCTCGCTTCAGCAACTCAACGGTTGTGTATACTGACGGATCGAAAGACGACGACGCAGTAGGCGCGGGAATGTTTGGAGAACATCTCCAGCAGTCGACTGGTCTTCCGCCACAGTGCAGCGTGTTCTCAGCCGAGGCTTTTGCAATTAAAACAGCGGTAACTTCGTACTACACTTCCAACGATCTGCTAATAATGACAGACTCAGCCAGTTGTTTATCGGCAATTGAAGCTGGCACGTCCCAGCATCCGTGGATCCAGGAGATTGAAACCATGATACGACATCGTCCAATCAATCTGTGCTGGATTCCAGGACACGCTGGAATTCGCGGGAATGAAGAGGCAGACCGCCTCGCAGGAGAAGCCAGGGGTAATGCCCCTTTGCAAATAGCCATTCCGGGAGCAGACGCCAACAATCAGGCAAAATCAGCTATCCGAAATCACTGGTACCGTCGATGGTCTGCATCCACTGAAGTGAAGCTTCGCGAAATAAAATTCGATACGGTAAAGTGGACTGACCGCGAGAGTTCGGCTGATCAACGAGTGCTCACCCGGTTGCGAATAGGGCATACCCGATTGACGCACGACTTCCTTCTAAAGAGAGAAACCCCACCAGTTTGCGACTGCTGCGGGGTAACCGTAGATGTACGTCATATAATTCTTCAGTGCCGAAAACACGACGATGCTAGAAGGATGCACAACATCGATTCGACCAGCCTGCGGGTGGCTCTAGGCAACGACGGGGACACCGAAGACAAACTGCTAAGCTTCCTCAAGGAAACTAATTTGTACAAACGAATATAAAAATACTGAATTGTAAATTATTATGAGATGTTAATACGAGTATAGAAACCAATTTTCTTCCGACACGAATGCACCCTTAGGTGTAAAGTGTCGTTAATAAACAACAACAACAACAACAATTATTATTATTATTATTATTATTATTATTATTATTATTATTATTATTATTATTATTATTATTATTATTATTATTATTATTATTATTATTATTATTATTATTATTATTATTATTATTATTATTATTATTATTATTATTATTATTATTATTATTATTATTATTATTATTATTATTATTCATTCGAGTTGGAAACACCGTTCCGTACGGTCTAAACAGCGCGCGTTCTCGAATTTTACACGGTGTTTTTGGCGTGTTTTTCGCGATCGCCGCGATCCAATCAAGTGCAAAAAGACGAGTGAAGTGGTTCTTAAGTGACTAACAGCGAAAAATTGGTGCAAATCGGCGAAGAAACGGCTGAAATAAGTGCATTTTAGTTTACCCACGCGGCAATAAAAACAAAACAAACAGCCATCGCTGTGGCTGCCAGTGCGGTCGCCCGGCTAGTTTCATTCACTGGCTGTGCCGGCTGCGTGTGTGACGGTGACGGTGGGCTGGAAGCAAGTTTTTTTTTTCAAGTTGGAAAATTGACGAAAAGTTTTAAAAAAAGAAAAATATTTTTTTTTCTTGCTGTGAAGAGAGTGGTACAGTGTGAATTGGACGCCACAGTGCGTGCCAAAAGTATTGGAACGGCGAAAAAAGGAATAAATTGCAAAGTGTTTTTTTGCGCGTTTTATTCATTAAAGGAAACGTAGAAGCGAACAAAAAGGTAGTTGCGATTCTGCTTACCTACAGTGTGTCCCAAAAGTGTGGGAACACTTCGAAAAAGTCGACGTTGAAGGGGCAAATAAGATAAGATCTTTCCTTTTCTTCACCTTTATTGTCCATTTGGGGTTGGTATCGGGTGACCGTGCCACAGCGTATTCTCCAACGTCTGGTGGTGTGATTCAAAATGGCGGCCGCTAGTAGCGGTGACCCGGGAGGGTCGCGAACGAGAAGACTACCAGAGTACATGGACCCTACGAACAAATTCGGCGAATTGACGTTCCTGCAGTTAACCGGCAAAGACGGTGTACCATTGCCTAGAAACCCGTTCATCATCGGTAAATCGGTAGAGGTTGTCGCTGGAGGTCCAATTGAAGGTGCGAATACCGAAGCTCAAGGGACACGGTATACCCTTCGAGTTCGGAATCCTGCCCAAGTTGCTAAGTTGCAGAAAATGACCCAGCTCATTGACGGCACTGAAGTAGTGGTCGAAGCTCATCCGAATCTGAACGTAAGCAGATGCGTAATTTCCTGCTACGATCTGATTCATATGGAAGAGAAGGATGTTTTACAGGAAATCATAAGCCAGGGAGTGATTCGTGTACAGCGAATTACACGAAAGGAAGCCGAGAATAGAGTAAATACGCCAGCGCTAATATTGACCTTCTGCAAGACCACATACCCGGAATACATGAAAATCGGTTTGCTTCGCGTCCCAACTCGCCCGTACTTCCCAAACCCGATGCTCTGTTATGGTTGCTTTAAATACGGCCATACGCGTGTTCGCTGTCCTGGCCCGCAACGTTGTCCTAACTGCTCTGGAGAACATCAAAGCGAAGAAAAATGTCGAGCACCCCAATTTTGCCTAAATTGTAAAGGAGATCACCAACCAACAAGCCGCCAATGTCCAAATTACAAAAAAGAAGTAGAGGTCATCAAAATAAAAATCCGCGACAATTTGACATTCCCGGAAGCACGCAAACGAGCTGAACAGCAGAATCAAGGAAGTTACGCCCAGGCTGCAGCGCAATCAAACGAGATCCTAAATAAACTGAAAGAGTTGGAGCTGGCAATGAAGAAGAAGGATGAGCAGATCGTTAAACTTCTGGCAGAGAACAAACGCAAAGACGAAAAAATAGAGCAAATGATGGCGTACATCAAACAACAATCCGCGAATCACGAAAAACCCCAGCACAGCAAAGAACAGAAGCAAACGAACCAGCCAACCGGGCCTGTAACGAGATCCAGAAACAACTCACCAGCGACTAATACTGATTCGAAACGAGGTAGACCGCAGAAACAACATACCCCGCTCAGCAAACCCACGACAACCTCACCGGATAACTTGAGCCCACCACCAAAAAGAACCGCTACCACTACCACCAACGAAACCATGGGTTATTCAGACGATGATATTGAGATTACCGAGACGCCTCCTAGCCAGCCTCTTCGATAATTCTCATTTTCATCAACGTCTGGATACCAACGACATCCCACGCACGAATATTGACTACGAGATGGATCGGTTTGGAAGAGAGGAAAGTGTAGTACTCCTTCCAACGCAAGCACAGCAGGATGAAGAAACTATCCGGGCCGTCATACCCCAACCCGTTGATAGTGAATTCACCTCTGTGGCCGATAGGAACACCGATTTTACCACTTCAACTAACAAAACTACAAACCAGAGCAACCCGATCGTCATCTACGAGAGAACGAGCATAACTACACAAAGTCTATCCCCAGTGCCGACCGCAGTCGGTGTTCGTGAACATAATAGTGTAGTTTGTACGACAGCGGTTGGCACTGTGGGGCTGGACCTTCCCCAGGTCAGTTCCGAAGTTGTCAATCCCCCTGCAGGTACTGCTTGTTTTGATGTTCTTTCAGGTTTGAAAGACAACATCGACGATATGCTCCTTCGACATCACCACTTGCTATCGCCCGGAGAAGGCCCATCGAGATCATCACTTCGAGATAGAACAGCTGTAATAACGAAAACTACACAAAGTCTTTCCCCAGTGCCGGTCGCTGTCGGCAATTCTGGAAGTAATCGTGTAGTAGTTTCGACAGCGGCTGGCACTGTGGGGCTAGACGTCCCACAGGTCAGTCCATCTTCAATTTATCTCCGAACGAATTCTGTTTCGGCTTCTACCGTTACAGATGCGACCAGCAGTAACCGGTTTGGGGAAGAAGAGAAGAAAGTAGCTTCCCCACTTCATCATGAAGGGATCGATCGGGGGGAAGAGGACTGTCCCTACTTCCCAGATATACAGTCCTCGCAATTCTCCTCCTGGCTTTCCGCCGGCGAAGATACACCGCAACAACAGCAGAAGCATCAGAGCACCGATATCCCGGTTGAAATCAGCGCAACCACGTCCCGGTACCAACGAAACACACCGGCGAGAACCCGCAGGCAATCACCTTCGCTATCAACATCGTCTTCGTCAGCGACTTTCGCCAATCGAGACAGCAGATGCTTCGCCCTTCAATGGAACATTCGGGGCCTGCGAACCAACATCAGCGAGCTTAAACAGCTGATCTGCGAGTACGGACAGAGCCTGATAGCGCTTCAGGAAACAAAAGTTGACAACCGAGTAGTTGCAGCAGATTTCATCGGCAACAACTACACTCTTTTGCTGAAAACTGGGAGTTGTCGATACTGGCAACAAGGAGTAGGTCTTGCCATTCGGGATGGTGTTCCATTCGACGAATTGATATCGACGACAGTATACAAGCTATCGCAGTTCGGATCCAACTGCCACAGCAAATGACGGTGGTGTCGATCTACGTCCCTCCCAATACTCAACAGTGTCAAGAACAGCTGGGTGACTTCCTCGAAACGCTTCCACGTCCAGTGCTGGTACTAGGCGACTTTAACGCGCATCATATTTGCTGGGGTTCTACGAAATCTACCGCACTAGGCCACTTCATCGCCGAAAAAACGCTATCGGAAAGATTACTCATCCTCAACGACGGCTCGCACACTCGGATTGACCCAGCTACCGGTATCACTTCGGCTATTGACCTCTCGATCTGCTCCGAATCGGTGGCTGCGAAATTTGTTTGGCGAACACTTCCGGACACCCACAGCAGTGATCATTTTCCCATTCTCGTTTCCATTCCCGGACTGTCGACTATCCCAACGAAAAGACAGAAATGGATTTACGACCAAGCAGATTGGACAACCTACGAGCGATTGACCGCCAACGCTATTCGACCGGGAGTCGAAATATCAATCGACTGTTTCGTTGACCGGTTGATTAGAGCAGCAAACACCGCGATACCTCGCACTACCGGCAGAGTCGGTCCCAAAGCGGTTCCGTGGTGGTGTCCGGAGGTGAAAGCAGCGATCAAAAATCGGAGAAAAGCACTTAGAGCACTGAAGCGTATACCAGCAGAGGACCCACGAAAAGCGGATGCACTGAAAAGCTTCCAGGAATCACGGACAGCAGCAAGAAAGTCTATCCATGACGCCAAGAAAAAATCATGGGAAGACTTCGTCGCGAAGATATCTCCAAGTTCAACTACGTCGGAGATGTGGCAGACAGTGAACACGTTGAGAGGGAAACGCCAACACCGCCCAACTGTCATCAAGCGGTCCAATGGTTACACGGATAAGCCAGAAGAAATAGCTGAAGAACTGGCGCAACACTACAGCGAAAGATCCGCAACCTCCAGCTATTCGTCGTTGTTCCAGAGGGAGAAAGAAAAGGCCGAACGAAACCGCATAAACTTCTCGCCAGATAGTGATGATATTTACAATTCGGACTTCACCCTGAATGAATTGCTGTGGGCACTCGACAGAGGAAGAAGTGGCTCTTCAGGACCGGACTGCATCGGCTATCCAATGCTTCAGCGACTGCCATTGTCTGTGAAAACTGCCATGTTGGAACTTTTCAACAGAACATGGCGCAGTGGCGTATTCCCACCCTGTTGGCGAACCGGAATCATCGTACCAATTCCAAAGCCAAGCTCGGATGACGCGGGTCCAGCTGCATTCCGTCCAATCACGTTAACTAGTTGTATGGCGAAGGTGTTCGAGCGAATTGTCAACCGACGGTTAACCACCGAACTAGAGTCGAACGGGCGTCTCGACAAACGACAACATGCCTTCAGATCCGGTCGGGGTACTGACACATACTTTGCGGAGATGGAGAAGTCATTACCCGACCGTGACGAGCACTGTCTGATAGCGTCGCTAGACTTGGCCAAGGCGTACGACACCACTTGGAGATATGGCATCCTACGAACACTGCAGAAATGGCAAATACGCGGAAGGATGATAAACATTGTCAACAGCTTTCTGGCAGAGAGAACGTTCCAGGTCAACGTAGAGGGGCATTTGTCGCCAGCACATCCGCTGGAAAACGGTGTACCACAGGGCTCAGTGCTCTCTGTTACACTATTTCTCGTGGCTATCCAACCCATCTTCCGTGTCGTTCCGAATTCCGTACAAGTGTTGCTGTACGCCGACGATATCCTGCTCCTTGTATGGGGGAAGAAAGACCAGTCGCTCCACCGAAAACTTCAGGCCGCAGTGAAAGCCGTCGATAAATGGTCGAGAAGTGTTGGATTTACGATATCTGCAACGAAATCCAGCATCTTCTATTGCAGCCCTAACGTACGCCGTGAACCCATACAGGCGATAAAGGTAGATGGTGTAGCCGTTCCAACACAAACGCTGCTGAGAACCCTCGGTGTTACTCTCGACCGATCGCTCAACTTTAAAGCGCATTGCAAAATGGCGAAGAAAACGTGCGAATCCAGGCTGCGTATCTTGAAGATGATTGGCGCCAAGCTACCCCGTGGTCAACGCGCTTCTTTACTTCAAATCGGGTCAGCAATTGTCACCTCTCGATTACTATATGGCATGGGGCTCGTAAGCAGAGGAGGAGATGCCGTCTTCCAAACACTCGCACCTACATACAACAGAATGGTAAGGTTTGCATCTGGTGCATACGTCACGAGTCCAATTCTAGCCATTATGGCTGAAGCAGGTACTTTGCCGTTCGATCTGCTTGTCCTCCAAACCATCGCACGATTGGCTATCCGTATGTTAGAGAATAGTGGGGATAATGCTGCTCTTCCCTTGGTACATAGAGCTTCCAGTCGTTTGATAGAGATAGTCGGAACGCCTCTTCCAAATATCTGCTCCCGCACGCGGCTAACTACTCGAAAGTGGTACGAAGCCAGACCCCAGATCGTGTGGGACATCAAGAAACGCGTAAAACCGGAGATCCTTCGGATACTGTCCGTCCAGTCGTCCAGGAGCTACTGACAGAACGTTTCAGCCGATCAACAGTCGTCTACACAGATGGGTCGAAAGACGATATCGCTGTCGGCGCGGGAGTTTTCGGAGAACACTATCAACAGTCGCTAGGTCTTCCACAGCAATGCAGCGTCTTCTCAGCCGAGGCATTTGCAATAAAAACAGCGCTAACAGCATACCACACGTCTAGCGATTTGCTGATCATGTCAGATTCGGCTAGCTGTTTATCAGCAATCGAAGCCGGCACATCCCAGCACCCGTGGATCCAACAGATTGAAAACATGCTTCGGAACCGTCCAATCAATCTGTGCTGGATTCCAGGTCACACTGGCATCCGCGGTAACGAAGAGGCAGACCGACTTGCAGGAGAAGCCAGGGGCGTTCCGCCATTGGAAATATCCGTTCCCGGAGCAGATGCCGTTATTCAAATCAAAACAACTATCCGAAATCGATGGTACCAGCGGTGGTCAGCGTCCACCGAGGTGAAACTACGCGAAGTAAAATTCAACACAACAAAGTGGACTGACCGCGAGAATTCGGCCGACCAACGAGTGCTAACGCGATTGCGAATAGGGCACACCCGATTGACGCACGAATTCCTGCTGAAGAGGACCTCTCCACCAGTATGCGACTGCTGTGGAGTCACCTTAGACGTTCGTCATGTGATCCTTCACTGCAGGATATACGACGAAAAAAGGAAAAAGCACGACATCGAGCCGACGAGTTTACGAGCGGCGTTATGCAACGACAACGACAGTGAGCAGAAAGTTTTAAACTTCCTTAAAGAAGCAAACTTGTATAAAAAAATTTGAAGAAAAACTGAATTGTAAATTATTATTTCAATGTTAATGAAAGCGAAATTGAAACTATTTTTTCCGACACGAATGCACCTTTCTGGTGTAAAGTGTCTTTAATAAAGAACAACAACAACAACATTATTATTATTATTATTATTATTATTATTATTATTATTATTATTATTATTATTATTATTATTATTATTATTATTATTATTATTATTATTATTATTATTATTATTATTATTATTATTATTATTATTATTATTATTATTATTATTATTATTATTCATCTGAGTTGGAAACACCGTTCCGTACAGTACATACAACGCGCAGTCGTAAATTTCATACCGTGTTTTTCGCGATAACCGCGGTCCAATTTACGACAAATAGACGAGTGAAGTGGTTCTCTAGTGGTGAACAGTGAAAGATTGGCGTAAATCGGTGAAGAAACGGCTGAAACAAACAGCCATCGCTGTGCCTACCCGCGTGGCTGCCCGGCCAGTTCATTCACTTGCTGTAGATGCCAGTCGTGAGAGTCACGGTGCCCTGAACGGGAAATATTTTTGAAGCCGTAAAAACGTGAAAAGTTTTGGAAAATTTAGATTTTTTTGACTTATTATTTGGCGGTAGTTGAGTATAGTACAGTGCGGTTAAAAAAATTTTGACGTTACAGTGCGTGCCAAAAAAGTTGGAACAATAAAAAGGGCGGAATCCAAGTTCGTTTTTTCTTGGCAAAATTCATTCAGTTCGCTTCTCTTGGCTGTGTAGAAGTGGAAAACAAGCAGTAGCGACACTGCTCACCTACAGTGTGTCTCAAAAGTGTGGGAACACTTCGAAAAAGTCGACGTTGAAGGGGCAAATAAGGTAAGATCTTTCCTTTTCTTCACCTTTTTGTATATTTGGGGTTGGTATCGGGTGACCGTGCCACATAGCAGTTTCCAACGTCTGGTGGCGTAATCCAAGATGGCGGCCGCTAGTAGCGGTGATCCGGGAGGGTCAAGTCAAAGAAGATTGCCGGTATACATGGATCCGACGAACGAATTCGGCGAATTGACGTTCCTGCAGCTGACAGGTAAAGACGGTGTACCTTTGTCAAAAAACACGTTCGTCATTGGTAAATCGGTGGAGGTTGTCGCTGGAGGCCCAATTGAAGGTGCGAATACCGAAGCTCAAGGGACACGGTATACCCTTCGAGTTCGGAACACAGTCCAAGTAGCCAAACTAATGAAAATGACCAAGCTCATTGACGGTACTGATGTTGTGGTTGAATCCCATCCGAATCTGAACGTAAGCAGATTCTGCTACGATCTGATTCACCTTGAAGAAAAGGAGGTTTTACAAGAAATTCTAATCCAAGGTGTGATTCGTGTACAGCGAATTACACGAAAGGACGAGGAGAAAAGAGTGAATACGCCAGCGCTTATCTTGACCTTCTGCAAGACCACATACCCGGAATACATGAAGATCGATTTGCTTCGCGTCCCTACCCGCCCGTACTTCCCAAACCCGATGCTCTATTATGGATGCTTCAAATACGGTCATACTCGTGTTCGCTGTCCTGGCCCGCAACGTTGTCCTAATTGCTCTGGAGAACATCAAGGTGCAGAAAAATGTCGAGCATCCCAGTTCTGCCTAAATTGTAAAGGTGATCACCAACCAACAAGCCGCCAATGTCCAAGTTACAAAACGCTTTTAATCCACCCAACAGTGTAATGAGACATTTCTTATAACTCTTATCACTCTCTTCGGATATTATATCGTTTGAGAACATTTAGAACTTGATGCTTCGCGATGTTTTTGAATACACATACTACATGGGATAGTGGCAGGACTCAGAGAATCGCTCAAATCAGCATAGGACAACATCAGTGCTAGAAATCTCAAACCAAATCAATGGGAAAGCGAAAAAATGGCACATAAAAGAGACATACAAACGAATTATTGTTAATGCTCTGTTAATAAAATATCTAAATTCCTCTTTCAATGCATTGTGGTGGGAAAACTGAATTTTCCCAAAGGGGTTATATATTTTAAAGTAGCAACCCCTCACTGCATACTCCCTCCGGGCCGGTATGATTGACGATTTTTAGAGTGATTGCATAAGCTTTCTATATGAGAAGGGCAAAATTGTACCAAAGTCCAAAAAATTCAATTTTTGTCAAACATTATTTTTTTCGAGTTTACATCAAATCTCAATGTTTCATGCATTTTAAAGTCATTTGGTATCAAAAATATAAATTTGATTTTGAAAAATTTTCATTTCAGTTTATATGGGAATTTGCTGTGTGATTGCACTCTTCAACTCGTAACTCCGGAACCAGAAGTCCAATCAATAAAAAAAATTTAACAGCACCCGATGGGAAGGTTGTACCTTTCATTTGAGACTAACTTTGTGCAAATCGGTCCAGCCATCTCTGAGAAACAGAGGTCACATTTTTTCCACATACACACATACATACACACACAGACATTTTCCGATCTCGACGAATTTAGTCGATTGGCATATGACACTCGGCCCTTCGGGTCGGGATTAGATTGACGAATTTTAGAGTGAATGAGTACGGCAAAAACATTTTTAGCAAATGTTGAAAATTATGCATTTTTTTGGTGAGCAGTTCTATGTTTCATAGACATTAAATCAATTTTAACTTCGCTTCCTATTAAATAAAGACCCTTATTACAGTACATCTCTACAAAAGCGAGCTCAATTTGAAAAGAAATCTGAGGATTATGATTGATTACAGAGCTCTGGAATTTTCTATTGGAATGTTTTCAGGCAGGAATTTTATATTGATGCTATTAGACAACTGTGAAATCAAGACCAATAGATCAGTTACATATCAGGACCCCATTCCGACAATTTATCAAAACTCCTCATGATGTTTACAACAACAGGTTATCAATGTACGGATCAGATAATTGTTATTGTAATATTGAATTAAATTAGTCAACATCTATAAATTTTCAACTGCAATCCAATTTTTTTTGGTGTGGTGGGGGGGGGGGGGTTGTATGGTGTTATACCACAAAACCATCTCTTGGCTACGCCGTTGCTTGAAGTTATTTATTTCGCTTTTCATTTTCCGATATGTTTCAGACTGAACCGATGGTTATAAGTCAGAAGGTTCGCACAAATGAACATTTTTGTACTGATAAGTTATCAAGTTCCTTCCAGACAACTTGGAAGTGTTCGGTGATTATTTCTAGCGGTTGTAGATAGTAAAATGAAATACAAAATTCGTTTTATCGAATAATGTTTGGCTTATTTCAATGGATTATTACTATATTGAACAATAAATAGGCGACAAAGAGTAATCAACAAACAACAAGCCATAACTTTTAAAATATTCAAAATAGATATTTAAAGTTATTAGTAAAGTTATTCGCAAAAGTAAGTGCTACAAATTTGCTGTAGGCATCATTTCGAAATAATCACTTCCAAGAAAATTTGTGAAAATATCTCACTCATAGGGGGATTAATCAGCAAAAGCACAATACCAAAAGAAAGGTCATATTACCTCCATTAAATTCTCCGAAGATACTATTGACCTAAAATAAGCCGTTTTGGCGTTAATAATAGATTACATGTTTTTGGTCATATTTCTGGCAATGGGAAATGATAAAAATCGTTCGTCCGCATTTAATGTTAAATATCTCTTTTGATCATAGTCCGATTTAAACAATCCATAGCTTGTTCGAAAGGTATAAAAACATATAAATTGTAAATCTATGTTGACAATTTCGGCAGATAATTAAAAAAAAACTGCAAAAAACGCCATTTTTACACATTCAAACATTCATATCTTGGAAATTAATCATCAGAATCATAAACAAATTAATAGCGTTCATACTTTTTTTAGTTCTTTCATTTAAAATTGGTTTGGATAAGATCGGTTCAGCCATTGCTGAGAAACACGAATGAGAATTTGTCCGTTACATACACACACACACACACACACACAGACACACACACAGACATTGTCCCAAATCGTCGAGCTGAGTCGATTGGTATATAAGACTCGGCCCTCCGGGCCTCGGAAAATTTCTTGAAAGTTTGAGTGAATTCTATACATTTCTTTTATAAGAAATGTAAAAAGGAAGTAGAGGTCATAAAAATAAAAATCCGCGACAACTTGACATTCCCGGAAGCGCGCAAACGACCTGAGCAGTAAAATCTAGGAAGTTACGCCCAGGCTGCAGCGCAATCAAATGAGATCCTGAATAAATTGAAAGAACTGGAGCAGACAATGAAGAAGGATGAGCAGATCGTTAAGCTTCTGGCAGAGAACAAACGCAAGGACGAGAAAATTGAGCAAATGATGGTGTACATCAAACAACATTCCGCCAGCCAAGAAAAACCACAGCACAGTAAAGAACAAAAACCAACGAATCAGACGGCCCGGCCAATAACACGATCCAGGAACAACTCACCAGCGATAAATACGGATTCAAAACGAGGAAGACCACAGAAACAACACACCCCTTTCAGCAAACCAACGACAACCTCACCGGATAACTTGAGCCCACCACCAAAAAGAACCGCTGCCACTACCACCAACGAAAATATGGAATATTCAGACGATGAAATTAAGATTACCGAGACGCCTCCTAGCCAGCCTCTTCGATAATTCTCATTTTCATCAACGTTTGGATACCAACGACAACCCACGCACGAATACTGACCACGAGATAGATCGGTTTGGAAGAGAGGAAAGTGTAGTACTCCTTCCAACGCAAGCACAGCAGGATGAAGGAACTATCCGGGCCGTCATACCCGAACCCGTTGATAGTGAGTTCACCTCTGTGGCCGATAGGAACACCGATTTCAAACCCACGATCGACGAACTACACAAAGTCTATCCCCAGTGCCGACCGCAGTCGGTGTTCGTGAGCATAATAGTGTAGTTTGTACGACAGCGGTTGGCACTGTGGGGCTGGACCTTCCTCAGGTCAGCCAATCGCCTTGCAGGTACTGCTTGTTTTGATGTTCTTCCAGGTTTGACTGACAACATCGACGACGACGCTCCTTCCACATCACCACTCGCTGTCGCCCGGAGAAGGCCAATCGAGATATTCGTTTCGAGATGGAAAAGCCATCACCACAACAGTAGCATCGAAACAAACAACGAAAACTACACAAAGTCTTTCCCCAGTGCCAGTCGCTGTCGGCAATTCTGGAAGTAATCGTGTAGTAGTTTCGACAGCGGCTGGCACTGTGGGGCTAGACGTCCCACAGGTCAGTCCTATTCCACCTCGCTTACGAACGGATTCTGTTGCGGTTTATCCCGTTACAGATGTGACCAGCACGCATCTAACAAGTAACCGGTTTGGAGAAGAAGAGAAGAAAGTAGCTTCCCCACTTCATCATGAAGGGATCGACCGGGGGGAAGAGGACTGTCCCTACCTCCCGGATATACAGTTTTCGCAATTCTCCTCCTGGCTTTCCGCCGGCGAAGATACACCGCAACAACAGCAGAAGCATCAGAGCACCGATATCACGGTTGAAATAAGCGCAACCACGTCCCGGTACCAACGAAACACATCGGCGAGAACTCGCAGGCAATCACCTTCGCCATCAACATCGTCTTCGTCAGCGACTTTCGCTAATCGAGACAGCAGATGCTTCGCCCTTCAATGGAACATCCGGGGCCTGCGAATCAACATCAGCGAGCTTAAACAGCTAATCTGCGAATACGGACCGAGTCTGATAGCGCTACTAGAAACAAAAGTGGACAACCGAGTAGTTCCAGCAGATTTCATCGGTAACAACTATACTCTGCTGCTGAAAACTGGTAGTTGTCGATACTGGCAACAAGGAGTAGATCTGGACATTCGGGATGGTGTACCCTTCAAACGAATCCATGTCGACGACAATATACAGGCAATCGCAGTTCGGATCCAACTGCCACAACAAATGACGGTGGTATCGATCTACGTCCCTCCCAATACTCAACAGTGTCAAGAACAGCTGGGTGACTTCCTCGAAACGCTTCCACGTCCAGTGCTGGTACTAGGCGACTTTAACGCGCACCATATTTGCTGGGGTTCTACGAAATCTATCACACTAGGCCACTTCATCGCCGAAAAAACGCTATCGGAACGATTACTCATCCTCAACGACGGCTCGCACACTCGGATTGACCCACTTCGGCTATTGACCTCTCGATCTGCTCCGAATCGGTGGCTTCGAAAATTGTTTGGCGCACACTTCCGGACACCCACAGCAGTGATCACTTTCCTCGTTTCCATTCCCGGACTGTGGACTATTCCAACGAAAAGACAGAAATGGATTTACGACCAAGCATATTGGACAACCTACGAGCGATTGATCGCCAACGCTATTCGACCGGGCGTCGAAATATCAATCGACTGTTTCGTTGACCGGTTGATTAGAGCAGCAAACACCGCGATAGCTCGCACTACCGGCAGAGTCGGTCCCAAAGCGGTTCCGTGGTGGTGTCCGGAGGTGAAAGCAGCTATCAAAAATCGGAGAAAAGCACTTAGAGCACTGAAGCGTATACCAGTAGAGGACCCACGAAAAGCGGATGCACTGAAAAGCTTCCAGGAATCACGGGCAGCAGCAAGAAAGTCTATCCATGTCGCCAAGAAAAAATCATGGGAAGACTTCGTCGCGAAGATATCTCCAAGTTCAATTACGTCGGAGATGTGGCAGACAGTGAACACGCTGAGAGGGAAACGCCAACACCACCCAACTGTCATCAAGCGGCCCAATGGTTACACGGATAAGCCAGAAGAAATAGCTGAAGAACCGGCGCAACACTATAGCGAAAGATCCACAACCTCCAGCTATTCGTCGTTGTTCAAGAGGGAGAATGAAAAGGCCGAACGAAACCGCATAAACTTCTCGCCAGGTAGCGATGATATTTACAATTCGGACTTCACCCTGAATGAATTGCTGTGGGCACTCGACA
This sequence comes from Topomyia yanbarensis, assembly GCF_030247195.1. Taxonomy (NCBI): domain Eukaryota; kingdom Metazoa; phylum Arthropoda; class Insecta; order Diptera; family Culicidae; genus Topomyia; species Topomyia yanbarensis. The sequence goes on from NC_080671.1 coordinate 234,121,492, forward strand.
GAGGAAGAAGTGGCTCTTCAGGACCGGACTGCATCGGCTATCCAATGCTTCAGCGACTGCCATTGTCTGTGAAAACTGCCATTTTGGAACTTTTCAACAGAATATGGCGTATTCCCATCCTGTTGGCGAACCGGAATCATCGTACCAATTGCAAAGCCAAGCTCGGATGACGCGGGTCCAGCTGCATTCCGTCCAATCACGTTAACTAGTTGTATGGCGAAGGTGTTCGAGCGAAATGTCAACCGACGGTTAACCACCGAGCTAGAGTCGAACGGGCGTCTCGACAAACGACAACATGCCTTCAGATCTGGTCGGGGTACTGACACATACTTTGCGGAGTTGGAGAGGTCGTTACCCGACCGTGACGAGCACTGTCTGATAGCGTCGCTAGACTTGGCCAAGGTGTACGACACCACCTGGAGATATGGCATCCTACGAACACTGCAGAAATCGCAAATATGCGGAAGGATGATAAACATTGTCAACAGCTTTTTGGCAGAGAGAACGTTCCAGGTCAACGTAGAGGGGCATTTGTCGCCAGCACATCCGCTGGAAAACGGTGTGCCGCAAGACTCAGTGCTCTCTGTTACACTATTTCTCGTGGCTATCCAACCCATCTTCCGCGTGGTCCCGAACTCCGTACAAGTGTTGCTGTACGCCGATGATATTCTGCTTCTTGTGTGGGAAAAAAAAGACCAGTCGCTCCTCCAAAAACTTCAGGCCGCAGTAAAAGCCGTCGTTAAATGGTCGAGAAGTGTTGGATTTACGATATCTGCGACGAAATCCAGTATCTTCTATTGCAGCCTTAACCTACGCCGTGAACCCATGCAGGCGATAAAGGTTGATGGTGTTGCCGTTCCGACACAAACGCTGCTGAGAACTCTCGGTGTCACTCTCGACCGATCACTCAACTTTAAAGCGCATTGTAAAATGACGAAGAAGACGTGTGAATCCAGGCTGCGTATCTTGAAGATGATCGGTGCCAAGCTACCTCGTGGTCAACGCGCTTCTTTACTGCAAATTGGGTCCGCAATTGTTACCTCGCGAATCCTCTACGGTATGGGACTTGTAAGCAGAGGAGGAGATGCCGTCATCCAAACGCTCGCTCCTACATACAACAGGATGGTAAGGTTTGCATCCGGTGCATACGTCGAGCCCAATCGTAGCCATTATGGCAGAAGCTGGAACCCTACCATTCGACCTACTCGTTCTTCAAAATATAGCCAGGTTGGTCATCCATACGTTGGGAAAAAGCAAGGATAATGCCGATCTCCCACTGGTACATCGAGCATCCGAACTTCTGACAGAGGTGATCGGAATCCCTCTTCCAGATATTTGCACTCGTATACGTTTAGCTGCACGAAGATGGTATGAACCCAAGCCACAGATCGTGTGGGACATAAAGAGACGTGTGAAAGCTGGTGACCCCTCGGAAATTGTTCGGCCTGCTTTTCAGGAGCTCCTAGCAGGTCGTTTCAACCGCTCAACTATCGTCTACACGGATGGCTCGAAAGACGATAATGCAGTAGGTGTGGGAGTGTATGGAGAATACTTCAAACAATCGGTTGGTCTTCCATCGTCATGCAGCGTCTTCTCGGCAGAAGCGTTTGCAATCAAAACGGCGCTTGCAACACATAACACGGTCAGTGATTTGGTGGTTATGTCTGACTTGGACAGTTGCTTATCGGCATTAGAAGCTGGCACATCGCAACACCCGTGGATTCAGCAGATTGAAAACATGGCCGTCCAATCAAGCTGTGCTGAATTCCGGGTTATGCTGGTATCCATGGCAACGAAGAGGCAGACCGCCTCGCAGGAGAAGCCAGGGGTAATGCCCCCTTGCAAATAGCCGTTCCGGGAGCAGACGCGAACAACCAAATGAAAACAGCTATCCGAAATCAGTGGTGACGTCGATGGTCTGCGTCCACTGAAGTAAAACTTCGCGAAGTTAAATCGACACAGGGAAGTGGACTGACTGTGAGAATTCGGCTGAACATCGAGTGCTTACCCGGCTTCGAATAGGGCATACCCGGCTAACACACGACTTTCTGCTAAAGAAAACTTCACCACCAGTGTGCGACTGCTGTGGGACCATTGTAGATGTGCGCCATGTGATCCTCCATTGCAGAAAATACGACGACGCTAGAAGGAAGCACGATATCGAGTCGACTAGTCTGCGAGCGGCTCTACGCAACGATAGGAAAAATGAGGAGAGTATGATAAAATTCCTCAGGGAAACTAACTTGTTTAAAATGTTGTAAATTTATACTTTGAATTGTAAATGACAACTGTCAACTGCATTGAAAAATTTTTCAGGTAAAATATTTTTCTTTCGACACGAATGCACCACTTCTTGGTGTAAAGTGTCGTTAATAAAAAACAACAACATTATTATTATTATTATTATTATTATTATTTTTTTTATTATTATTATTATTATTATTATTATTATTATTATTATTATTATTATTATTATTATTATTATTATTATTATTATTATTATTATTATTATTATTATTATTATTATTATTATTATTATTATTATTATTATTATGTTTATTACCTTCACCCACAAGCCCCCTTGGCCCCAATGGTGGTTGCTTTAACTAATTACATTTTAAAATAGCCAATATTATCGCTTTTATCGCATTCCGCGTCCGGTTGAAGTCAAAGGCCGCCGCTACACTGTTAAAAATTCGTTGGAGTCAGGTAACAGCGCTCTGGTAACCATAGTTAGTTCTCCTAAACGGAACTCGCAGCAGAGAGTTATTACGTACAACTCGAAAGCGGGCTTGATGATCTAGACGTCCGAGGATTGTCTGGCAGAGAGTATCAGGAATAAGAATATATTGGCTCAAATGGCACGTTCCCCGTACATTAGTCCCTTCGAATGCTGAGTGTATCGAGGTGTATTAGCTGCCAACGGTTTTCATAGCTCGGCAGCAGAAATCTGTTTCGCCATGGGAGATGCCGAAGGGCGAAGCGTATGAACCGGCGTTGGACAGCCTCGATTCTGTCAATCCCGTTCTGGTAGTACGGATTCCAAACAGCAGAACAATATTCTAACGTTGAGCGGACCAACGCGCAGTAAAGCGATTTAAGACAGTATTCGTCCCAGAAGTTTTTCGCTATTCGGAAGATGAACCCAAGCTGTCGTGATGCCTTATCCACGATGTATGAGGTATGTGGTTTGAACGTTAGTGCCGAATCCATGATGACTCCGAAATCCTTGATGTGAGAGTGTCTTGGAATGCTCGAGTCGAAAAAATGGTAATTAAACTGAGTCGGATGACGTTTTCGCGTGATCGTAACTATTGAGCATTTGCTCGTGTTTAATACCATTCTGTTTAGATTGCACCACGTACTAAAGCTGTCCAGTTCCTTCTGAAGAAGCTCGGCATCTGTTTTATCCCGTATTTGTAGAAAAATTTTCATATCGTCAGCGAAAGAAAGGCGGAGTCGTTGTAATGTGATATTGACGTAATTAAAGTAGAAGAGGAATATTACTGGACCGAGATAGCTTCCTTGTGGTATGCCGGATGAAGCGAAGAATGGTGCAGATAGACAGTCCTTAATGCTGATTTGGAGTTGCCTTCCATCGAGGTAGGAACGAAACCAGCGCAGAAGTTGTCCATGAATGCCAAGTTTGTCCAGCTTCGCTATTGCGATATCATGGTTGATTTTGTCGAATGACGCAGATAGATCCATGTAAATTGCATCGGTTTGTAATCCGTTAGCGAATCCATCCATCACATATGTTGTGAACGAGAGCAGGGTTTCACCCTGTCAGAAAAAAAGGTTTTCAATTGGATGAAAACCATAGTTTTCCAATTAAAAACTTGTTTCTGATTACACTCAGTAAGCAAGTAGATATAAAGACAAATATACGACGGAACTGTCCAGTGGGTCAAAAGCTCGTGCAGAGCGGCTCGAAAGATCGCGCAGAGCCGGTCGAAAAACCGCGCAAAACGGATCGAAAGCCCGCGCAAATCGGGTTGAAAGGTCGTCTAAAGCGGATCGAAAGGCCGCCCGAAGCGGGTCAAAAGCCCGTGTAAAACGAGTCGAAAGCCTGCGCAAAGCGGGTCGAAAGGCCGTGCCAAGCGGATCGAAAGACTACCTCTTAGCCGGTTTAAAGGACTGTGCCAAGTGGTCTTGAAAAAATGATGATTAGAGTGAAAACACAATCAGAAAACAAATCGACAATAGCTTTTCGGTAAGATTATTTTCCAGTTGGAACTTGAACAACCAGGATTGTACAGCTCCAGAATAAGTTTTATAATAGCCAGAAGCATCACAGCACCATTATAAATACTGTAGACAAGCTATTTCAAATATTTAACTTGACTGACAGTTTTGCATATGCCAGCTGGAGGAAAACAAGCTCTCAAGTAGGGTGTGTAAAATGATTTACATAGACACCGACAGTGTTTTAGTGAGAAATGACAGGAATCTGTTAAATTTTTTTGTGTTATAAACCAGAGTAGGTATATTTGAGACGCACCAGGCCAAACTTAAAATCGTTTTATTTATGTCGACTTGTCTACCGCAGTCCTTACAGTCCACAAAGCTCCAATTAGGCATTCCACAAAATGTTTGTTCGATATGTTGAGTTTGACAACTAATTTTATTTATTTATGTTGTCGAAGTTTGTGCCAGCTCCACTGAGAAATATTAGAACAGATAAATAAATAAACCAGATGATCAGAAATGACTCAAGGAGTTCCCAAATTAAGACTTCTGAAAACTCATTTACAACAACAGATGCACAGTAAGAAATTTGGTAAGTTTTCCTCGCGAAATACCCAACCTCAACCGTTCTTTGCAGTGCAAAATTGCATCATGTCCTTTAAAGAGGAATAGAAAGGCTTATTTATGTTGCGCGAACGATTATTGATAGGTTTCGTCTCCGTACAAGTTATTGCATTGACTATGATATTTAAGTATTTTGAAGTATTAAGTTTGGCGTGTAAAGCAGTACCTAGTAAACGAAATGGCGACTAGGTAAGTTAAAATATATGCCATTGCACTTTCTTCTATATTCCTTATTCCCATATCATACCATTTGCCGTAGAAATAGTAAGGACAGCACCAGGGCAGCCAGGAATGTTGCGTAATCATTGTTACATTTTGAAGATAATTTTATTCGAAAATCTTTCTGGTTTCTGTCAAAAATGTTTACTCAAAATCAACAACCGATTTCAAGTTCTGGTCCTTTGAAGACAGATGGAGAAATATTTATTAAATGTGAATACATTTGAACCGTATAGCCGGTATTTCTGAACAGCACCGCAAGAACTGCCGAGAAGTAATACAATATAACTGTTCATATTGCCAACTACACCTAAAATCTGGGCCATTGATTACATTCGAAGTTGAGTTGTTTTTTTTAAGAAGGCGGTGGATTTGTGGTACAAGCTGAGGTACTCAGACAGTGTATCGTATGCTGAGCATGAAATGCAACCCTGTGCGCGTGCGTTCATCCCGGAGTGCAAGCTCAACACACTCATCGTTGCAACCGCCATTACAACATCCTCTTTCGGCTCCCAACCTTCAGGCAGGTAAGACGTGTTGAAACATAGTTTGCTGAATAGTCCATTTTCCGGTACCGATTGGAGAATACACAAATGGTATCCTAACTAGGCAAATAACTCATTACTGTACCTATTGATACACCTCAACAATAGAAGCCCCATCATATACTGTGCTCCAAAAAATATAAATTGAATGAACTTTTCAGGTGATCTAGTATATATTATAGGTCCAGTCAAGATCAAAATCATAGCAAAAAAACTATTTTCAGTGGCCTTCGGTACAAAAAACTGCTACGTTGCCATTTTCAGCCTATTCTAGATTTTTTTAACAATTCTAGAAAGAGGAGAAATGGAACTGTATCCTGTTTTAAGCTGTCCTGTATGAAATATTGTGCGATTTTGGGACAACAAGACGAAAATAATAGCCTAAAACCATGTCAAGTGATCCTCGAATTATTCGCAAAATCACCGATCTTCATGAGGTATATTTTATTGTATAGGGATTATGGTGAATAGCTTAAATATTTCGTTGAAATTCCTTTTTTGCCTTTCTCATATTGTGACCCGTCAGGGTAACAATTTAGTACTAGGTGGAAATATACCCAATTTTGCGTATACACTCCGTAGAGTGTATTGTTTACGTTAAAGTTATGCTCACCGCTGTTCGATACCGTTCACCTTTAGTTTGTAAATTTTTATATAGTTTCGCGTTTGTGAATGGTTTTGTGTAATCAGATAGGTGTAGTAAATTTTGTTTTATGTTCGTATACAAGAAACATAGGGCTTAGATAGGCCACCGCTCTCCTTTTGCTGCAATAAGTGTGCTGGATATGCTACACATAGCGATGACAGATATGCGGCGGCACGGTTCTGTTTTTGTTGGTGTTTGTTTTTTCGTGTTGTGAGGAAGGCGGCCATCGTAATATAGCTAGAAAGGTACGAACCACGGCGTATTACAGACATCCGTAAACAGTGCTGTTTTTTCGGGACAGTTTTCCGCAACTATTGCCAGCAAAGTGAAGTGCGCGCGTGTGACGGCCAGTTTAATCCGTCGAAGAGTGCCGGCCCGTGGTTCGGGCACATATATAAGTGGTGTTGGTTCGCCGAAGTGGGACAGCTAACCGTAAAAGAGCATTCTCGCGTCCCCGGCTAAAAACCAAGGAACCTAACACCGACCGTTCTCGCTATAGAGGATAAGTCGAACGAGCCTAGCTCTCCTCTATTGCTAATAGCCAAGGAGAACGAAGCAGGGCGGACAAAGGTTCCCCCTGGGAAGTTTACTGCGGTAACTTCCGGGATCGTTTACGGCGAGTAGACGATCCGGCGATTTGTCGCTAACGTCGCTAGGGAGGTTCCAACAAAGGAGCCAAGCTCACCTCCCTAGCTAAACGCCAAGGACCGCTGCCGGAGCAGCCAACGACCAAAGGAGAACGCAGCCGTTGTTGTCCCGGCCGGTCGGAGGAAACCGCCCGCCTTTCCGCCCGCAGCAGTGAGCCACCAGCAGCAGCAGTGAAGTGGAGAGTTTGAGGACAATAAAGTCGGTAAATTTAGTAATTTATTTTGTTTGTTTACTTTTGTTTTTTGTTGTTACGAAAATCCGAAATTCTGTAGAGGCACCTAGGCCGCCCTGAAAAGAAGGGTACGCCGGGCAAATAAGAACCCGAGTAATGGGCAAACCCCTACTTACATTTGGCGCACAGCGCAAAACACACTGAAAAAAATATTTTCCTATTTTGGAAAATATTTTTTTCTTCCGGAGTGTGGGGTGCTTCTACTAAATCTAGGATTTTCGTAGAACAGTCGGTGAGGTTTCTTCCGCAATATTGTTCCGCGGTCGTACTATTTATTTATTTACATTTGTTAGCGCATTTTTGCGATTTTTTGTTTTTTCCATTTTGTCCGAATTTGTGGATTGCGTTGCTTGTGTTTGGTCTGCCGGACGAGTTGTTTGAAAGTTATCGTCATTCATTTGGTCGTGGTGGCTAATTGCCTTGAGTTCTCAATTCGATTTGATACATTTTTGGTACAATTTGATTTCCTGAAATTTTAAGGGAATCGTTAGTGGGCGAAAAATCGGAAATAATACCGTGTCAGTACTTACATGCTTTGTGTCTTGGTGATTTATTCCAATATAGCGCGAGTTATGATGGCGTTGGAGAAATTCAACCAAGCGTGTGTGTTCATGCGCGTCGATCATTTACATTTCGATGAGCTGGATTTTGAGTTGCTATCTCGAAGCATTTTTATCTCTCCTGATTCGGATCTTTCGGGTGTCCAGCGGCAGCGGCGTCTTCGGGGAATTTTGTCGCATGAGCGGTCGTCTCGGAGGGAATTAGTTCGTAATTTTCGGGGTGACGTGGGTGAAGAAAAGGAGATCTGCCTTGGTAAACTACTAACAATCAAGGAAGATCTCCAGTACAGGAGCCCAAACAAGGAGATTTACCGAACACGGTTGCTTCATTTGGGGTCTAGGCTCCAAGTTATCCGAAATTATGCGGCAGGGGAGGTCAACCAGGAAATTTCGGGGTTGCTGGAGGAAGTTCTAGCAGTTTATGCCAGTCATTTTAATGACGAACAGGCAGCATTTCCTCCCGACAACCAAGAAGGGGAGGATGGAGAAATTTTGGGAGATTTGCTGAGTACAGACGTACCTGCAATTCCACAGGGATCCAATCCTTCCGATAACGAAGGATCTCTTTCTAAACAGCTCGTAGGAGACGACCTGTTGCGTGTCTTGTGCGAGATGAGGGACGAGATTCGACAATTACGACAGCAATCCGACGATAATAAAGCCCTAGCGTCTCAGGGGTCTGATGCTTTTTCAAAAGCTACCAAAACGCTAATGGGCGGGATTGCTTCACTGACAACAATTTCGTCAGTTTTGAGAAAGACGGTTCAAGAAGTTGTCTCACTTCGTGAATCCGTGAATGAACTTCGGGCACTAGTACATCAGAAGGAAAGTGCTTCCGAGAAGGATCTGCAGACCGATCTGGAAGATTTGCGTTTGATGGACGTACCCGATTCATTTGATGAACCAGAGATTCCTCGCCCAGGCGCCTAGTCCCGATCAATTTGTGTTGAAGCAAGGATTCTCGGGTCAACAAAATATATGTCCATCACTTCCAATCGAGAAACCGAAACAAATTACCGGATTTACAGCCCCGTACCAAACTTAGAACCAGCCTTACGTTCCTGAATGGACCGAACAGCGGGCGGGACCATCCTATCCGAACTTTTCATCAAACGCGGCAAACGGATCGATGGCAGCTTCAAGGAATTACTCGCGAAACCCGCAACGCGTCGCTGATTGGAAAATTCGGAAGTATGCTGGAACTGATGAAGGAACTGGACTAAATGAATTCTTGGACACCGTAGCGAGTTACGCTGCGTGTGAGCAAATGTGCGAAGACGAACTTTTCAATTCTGCGATGCATTTGTTCACTGGCAATGCTTTGACCTGGTATCAGGCTATGCGTGCGCAAAACCGGTTGTTTAACTGGAACCATCTTGTATGCGAGCTCAAGGTAAATTTTGTACATCCTGAACTTGATGCTACGCTCAAGATGAAGGCTCTCCAGCGCCGGCAGATGTGTAACGAATCTTTCCAGGAATATTTCCTAGAAATGGAGAAAATATTTCGTGCTATGACGGTTCCAATGGCACCGAGCGAAAAACTCGACGTGCTCAAGCGGAACCTGAAAGCCGACTATAAACAAATGCTTATCCTCAGACCAGTGAACACGCTCTCAGAATTGATGAGTCTTGGTAAATCGATCGACGCCTCCAAGACGCCGATTTATCAGAAAGTTTTCGGTTCTTCTCGGGAAGTTGCTGCTTATTCTGATAATCCACCACAAAACAAACAAAAACAAAATATTCAAAACCAAAAGGGAGGTGGACAGAATAACGGCAACGCAAAATCCAAAACTTTTTGGAACAAGAATGCCAAACCGGCAGGTCTTGATTCAAGCAAGCCTCCTGACAACCAGAAAAAGAAACAGCAAGGGAATCAGGATGGAAAGAATCTCGAGGGAAACAATCAAAAACCCATTGAATCACCGCAGAAACCTATAATGTGTCTGGAGTATTTGGTGGAAAAGCATCGTCCTCCCGTGCTCGGCGTCTGCTACAATTGTGGAGACAAAGGACACGAACATGAGGGATGTCGGAAACCAAAGCGGGTCTTCTGCATCGTGTGTGCGTTTAAAGGTTTTGATGTTTCTCGTTGCCCTTACTGCCTAAAAAACGGGATCAGAACCAACTGAAGTCGCAGTTGGCAGTAAAGCAGCGCTCCAAACAACAACTAACAATCCATCCCCAGATTTACGACAGTTTTCGACCGGCTCGTGATGAGGATTATGATAATTCGTTGTCTGTCGAAACCATCGTCCTTGACGACCCGTTCGATAACCGTCCATTTGCAATTGTCGCTGTGTACGGCAAATCCTTCAAAGCCTTGCTCGACAGTGGTAGTAACGCCACGATTATGACTAAAAAGCTATACCGAAAGTTTTCGAATAGTCCCTTGAAAAGTTTGGAACGACCATTCGAACTACGTTCTGCAAATGGTCAATCCTTACCAATCATTGGACAAGCGTATCTCCCGTATACTTTTCAAAATTTGACAAAGGTCTTATGCACTCTTGTAGTAGAGCATCTGACCGTCAACTCCATTCTAGGTATGGACTTTTGGCGCGCCTTTGGGATTTCTCCTGAGATACAAAACTGTACTCTGTTGAACTCAGGTCAGGAATCAGAAGACGATGAAGAAGATGAAGTACCGCGTGAGTCGATACTCACTTCGGAACAGTTAGCGCGCGTAGAAGAAGTAAAGAAGTGTTTCCAGGCAGTAGAGCCCGGAAAGCTAAGCCCAACCTCATTCACAGAGCACAGGATTGTCATCAAAGATGAATTCCAAGGTGCGGCACCCGTTTGCCGATATCCTTATCACATGAGCCCAAAGAAACTGTCAAAGGTCTGGGAAGAAGTTGACCGATGGCGGTCTATGGGAATTATCGAGGAGTCTGATTCGGATTGGTCGCTTAATATTGTGGCGGTCACGTAACCAGACGACTCAATTCGCCTTTGTCTAGACGCTAGGCCTCTCAATGAGCGTACTGTACGGGATGCATACCCTCTGCCCCACCCTGGGCGAATATTGGGCGGCTTACCCAAGGCGAAGTACCTGTCTACTATAGACTTGAAGGAGGCCTTTCTCCAGGTACCCCTGGCCAAGGATAGTCGCAAATATACCGCTTCCAGTGTTCCCGGCAGGGGTATGTTCCAATTTACTCGTCTACCATTTGGTCTCGTCAACAGCCCCGCTACTCTGGCGCGACTGATGGACCAGGTTCTTGGGCGAGGTAAATGGGAACCTTACGTTTTCGTCTACCTAGATGACATCATCGTGGTAAGCGAAACGTTCGAGCATCACATACAGTTGCTCAAAGCAGTGGCCGATTGTCTAGCAAGAGCCAACCTAACCATCAATTTGGAAAAATCCCGTTTTGGAGTCCCCGAACTAAAGTTTCTTGGTTATTTGTTAAATCGGGACGGACTCAAGGTCAATCCTGACAAAGTTCAGCCGATTCTCGACTACGAGAGACCGGTTACCGTGACGAAACTACGTCGTTTCCTAGGTATGTGCGGTTATTACCGCCGCTTCATCGATCGGTTCAGTGAGGTCATTGCTCCCTTGACCGATCAGCTGAAAACGAAAACCAAGAGCTTAGTTTGGAACTCCGAGGCAGAACTCGCGTTCCTTAAAATTAAGGAACTTCTAGTCACTCCTCCAGTTTTAGTCCCACCATACTTCTCCAAAGAGTTCATCCTTCAGACAGACGCTAGTGACGTAGCAGTCGCTGCTGTTCTGGTGCAGGAGTATCCCGAGGGCGAGAAAGTAGTTGCTTACTTTTCGCACAAACTGACCACTCCCCAAAGGAACTATCATGCAACTGAGAAGGAAGGTCTGGCGGTGATAATGGCGGTTGAACACTTCCGAGGTTACTTGGAAGGTTATCATTTTCGACTGGTCACTGATTCGTCAGCGATTACATGGATACTGAAGACTAAATGGAAAACCAGTTCACGTTTGAGTCGTTGGAGTTTAGAATTGCAACTCTACGACATGTCTATTGAGCACCGGAAAGGCAAGGACAATGTCGTTCCTGATGCGTTATCCCGGGCCATAGCAGCCGTTTCAGCTTTGTCCACCTCAGACTGGTACTGTTCCATGAAGTCAAAAGTTATCCAAAATCCTGACGACTATGCCGACTTCAAAGTAGAAAATGATCAACTTTTCAAGTATGTCAACTCGAAAGTTGTTCCGTGCGACTCGCGGTTCAGTTGGAATCTCGTCCCAGCACCCGAGTTCCGTCAAGATTTGATCCAACGTACCCACGAAAATTTGCTTCACGTGGGATACGATAAAACGATCCACGAAGTGCAGTTGCGATATTACTGGCCTCGTAAGGGATCGGAAGTACGAAAGTCTATTCGAGAATGTGGGACGTGCAAGGAAATCAAAGCTCCTTTCGTCCCAGTCCAGCCCGAAATGGGTCAGTCGCGTGCGACTAATGCACCATGGCGAATGGTTTCTGTGGACTACATTGATCCTCATCCAAAAAGCAAACGTGGCAATCAACACTTGCTTGTCGTCCTCGACGTCTTCAGCAAGTACGTCATGTTAACCCCAGTTCGCAAAATCGCTAGTACGTCACTCTGTACGATACTGCGCGAACAGTGGTTCAATCGTCATGGTAGCCCGGAAATTCTGCTAAGCGACAATGCCTCCACTTTCACCTCGAAGGAGTTCAGTCAATTCATAAAAGAAAACAACGTCAAACATTGGCTGAACTCCCGCTATCATTCGCAGGCTAACCCAGTGGAGCGAACAAATCGCTCGATAAACACCGCAATCCGGGCATATGCTCGAACCGAGCAGCGCAACTGGGATGTCCACATCACCGATGTGGAGCGCATCCTAAATACTACCGTTCATTCCTCCACTGGGTTTAGTCCTCATTTCATTATACACGGGTGTGAAATGGCATCTGCCGATGACTTCAGCAGGATTTCCGGTGAGGGTGACCTAGAAACAAGACACCATCAGATAGACAAAATCCGGGAGATTGTGGTCAAAAATTTGGCAAAGGCAAGCGAGGGCATTCGACATCAGTACAACTTGCGTCATCGAAAGTTCTCCAAACCTTTTGAAACGGGACAAATGGTGTACCGTCGAAACATGAAGTTGTCGAATGCACTCGAGTCTTACAATGCTAAACTTGGACCACAATACTTACCGGCAAAAATTGTCTCAAAAAGGGGTGTATCCTCCTACGAGCTGGAGGATTTAGCAGGTAAAAATCTCGGAGTTTGGCCAGCAAATCTCCTTAAACCAGCATAAAAAAACTTTTCCGTGCCGTTTGTGGGCTGACGGTATGCTTTTATATGGATTACTCACTTGGGAGTTTTCCAAAAGAAGCCGTCAGTTCCCGACGGCAACAACACGGACTTTGGTCCTAAAGAAAAAACAATAAACATTTCTCCGTCTTCTCTATTTTTATTGGGGAACACCAACTCTGCCGCGGGAAGCTTCTTCATTAGCTTCATGCATTTTTCAGAGCCACACTCGCGCAGTGTGGTCAGCAAACATCCGCGCAACATATATGCTCTAGCGCCGGTGACGGTTACGGTAGGGTGCACTTCTCCACTTAAAACAAAAACAAGTGCACTACATCGTACCGTCATTCGGTCAACGGTTGCATTAATCAAACACTTTCTGCCGTGTCCGGCAAACAAAAACAAAAATTCTTTTGCGCCCCACTCGCGCAGTGAGGTAACCAATTATTTACACGAAATATAAGCTCCGGTACCTGTGACGACTACGGTAGGATGCAGTTCACTTAAAAAAGGACACAATTCCTATACCGTGCCGTTCTCCCGGGCATTGGACGCATCTAAATACACTTTCTGCCGTGTTCGGCAACAGAAGTTTTTCTAAAATCCCTCTTCGTGGGGAACACTCGCACCTACGGGTGCACTAAATTGTATAAAATCTCCTTGTTGGGAGCACAAAATCACTACTCCCTTTTCCAATAGGGACACAAACATTAGCACGGCTAATTCCCGACCGAGATAATTCTCAAAATCGCGCGGAAACGGTAAAAAAATCGCGAATAAAAACAATTTGCGACGCCGATTTCGCGTATTGTTTTGATGATTCATTCATCCATTCAGGTGGATGATATCATCATTTTTGACACTTTCCTCGATGTTCGCACCAATGATGCTCTGCATCATTCAGGTGTAGCCCGATTCGGATCAGGATGGTATGGGTGTTAGGGGGAGATGTGGGTTAAAAGGCGCCACGCATCTTCGATCTCGAATCGAATAATTAAATTTTATTTCGCATAATTTTGGGTTTGTGGTTAAACCTGGGATGGTTCGTTTGATTCCACCGGGAATCATTTTGATATTTTTAAAATTATGCGAAAGACATTCTTTGGTCCCTCTCAAACGTTTCTTTTGCCCTGTACGAAGCATTTTGAGGCGAAAAGGGACGAATATACAAACATTTTGTCCGGAATGTCTGCGAGTGGGAGAAATGATGACGTGTTAAGCGGTATTGTATGAGTGAATGTATGAGTGTGGAATTGAACAGAGTGAATGAATGCATGTGTGAATGATAAGATAAAATTGTTTTGGGGTGAATTCGGAGTGCTTATCGGAATGTGAATGATCGAGTAGGCCAGTGATTGAGGATGAATGAATGGGATAATTGTATGAATGTATTTGGATAGAAACCCCAGCACAAGCGTGTAGTACTGGTACCGTGAGGACACGAAAGACATTTCTGGACAGTCGATGAAAAGAACAATATAATGCCGACAACCGTTCCCCTGCAAGTTGGAACATTGAAAATTGTCAATGTCACTTGCAGAATTTTAGGAATATCGAGTTGTTACCGATCTTGTTTTCAGATTGGATTTAGGGTTCAACCCATAGCCGAATAATGACAATGGCTGACAACCTCTCGCTTCGCGTATGCTGTCAGTATTATCAGACCCAACACAGACAAACATTTCACCGGTGAGGACCGCCGGTCGATTAGTTTCCTTTTCATGAATTATTGATAAATTGCGGAAGAAATAATTAGGTGTAGTTAGTTTTTCTTTGTTTATTTATTTATTTATTCATTTCGTTCATTATTATTGTATCGGTGTTAGGTGATAGTTCAGAAAAAAATTGTTGTCAATTTTTTTCCACCCGGTGTGGGCGAGATTGTAACCCGTCAGGGTAACAATTTAGCACTGGGTGGAAATATACCCAATTTTGCGTATATACTCCGTAGAGTGTATTGTTTACGTTAAAGTTATGCTCACCGCTGTTCGATACCGTTCACCTTTAGTTTGTAAATTTTTATATAGTTTCGCGTTTGTGAACGGTGTTGTGTAATCAGATAGGTGTAGTAAATTTTGTTTTATGTTCGTATACAAGAAACATAGGGCTTAGATAGGCCACCGCTCTCCTCTTGCTGCAATAAGTGTGCTGGATATGCTACACATAGCGATGACAG
Organism: Topomyia yanbarensis; assembly: GCF_030247195.1. Classification (NCBI taxonomy): domain Eukaryota; kingdom Metazoa; phylum Arthropoda; class Insecta; order Diptera; family Culicidae; genus Topomyia; species Topomyia yanbarensis. The sequence continues at coordinate 234,136,600 of NC_080671.1, forward strand.
ATATGCGGCGGCACGGTTCTGTTTTTGTTGGTGTTTGTTTTTTCGTGTTGTGAGGAAGGCGGCCATCGTAATATAGCTAGAAAGTGACGAACCACGGCGTATTACAGACGTCCGTAAACAGTGCTATTTTTTCGGGACAGTTTTCCGCCACTATTGCCAGCAAAGTGAAGTGCGCGCGTGTGACGGCCAGTTTAATCCGTCGAAGAGTGCCGGCCCGTGGTTCGGGCACATATATAAGTGGTGTTGGTTCGCCGAAGTGGGACAGCTAACCGTAAAAGAGCATTCTCGCGTCCCCGGCTAAAAACCAAGGAACCTAACACCGACCGTTCTCGCTATAGAGGATAAGTCGAACGAGCCTAGCTCTCCTCTATAGCTAATAGCCAAGGAGAACGAAGCAGGGCGGACAAAGGTTCCCCCTGGGAAGTTTACTGCGGTAACTTCCGGGATCGTTTACGGCGAGTAGACGATCCGGCGATTCGTCGACAACGTCGCTAGGGAGGTTCCAACAAAGGAGCTAAGCTCACCTCCCTAGCTAAACGCCAAGGACCGCTGCTGGAGCAGCCAACGACCAAAGGAGAACGCGGCCGTTGTTGTCCCGGCCGGTCGGGGGAAACCGCCCGCCTTTCCGCCCGCAGCAGTGAGCCACCAGCAGCAGCAGTGAAGTGAAGAGTTTGAGGACAATAAAGTCGGTAAATTTAGTAATTTATTTTGTTTGTTTACTTTTGTTTTTTGTTGTTACGAAAATCCGAAATTCTGTAGAGGCACCTAGGCCGCCCTGAAAAGAAGGGTACGCCGGGCAAATAAGAACCCGAGTAGTGGGCAAACCCCTACTTACAATATAAAGAAAGGCTATGCAATCACTGTAAAAATCGACTTTTTCCCCGAGGCCCGGAGGGCCGAGTGTCATACACCATTCGGTTCAGTTCGTCGAGATCGGCAAATGTCTGTGTGTGTATGTGTTGCTTCGAACTGTCGCATTGTTGATCTGCGTGCTCCAATAAATCTAAGTTTTTCTCGCGGAAACACCTTTTGCTTCGTTCAAAATAATCGACTAAGTTATAGTGCTATAGCCATCGTCCTGAGTGCACTAAATTGTTGTTTTTGAATAACAATCGTAATCGAAATTAATCCATTTTATCTCTCGCCGCCGAAATCCGAATGCGGCATTCACCATTGTTTCATCTCTTTGTGCTGTAAAATACCAAAGCAGTAAAACGTCGCACAGAGGAGTAGTTGGGGTCGAATCCTGGCCAAAATTATTTGCTGATGCAATTGTTGTTATTAAGCCTTAATATGAACTAAAAATAGACAATTACTAGTTTTTGGAACAATTTGGCATCTACCCACTTACCAGTGCAGGGGCCAATTTTCTATATCCTTTCAAATACTAGTAATTTCTAGGTGATCTTTTCCAGTTGCATAAACATTTGATTATTTTTCCAGTTGCATAAACATTTGATCAGTGGGAAAGGGAGAAGAAAAGGGACGCCTGTGCATATTTTCATAGAGATACATGTTGGCAAACATAATATTTGGCCCTACAGCATTTCGGTGTACCTCAAATTAGTCAAAATTTCAATATTTTTAAATCGTTTGGGATTGGTGGATCGGACAAGATCGGAAGAGTTCGAATATTTATTGTATAGCTGAAATCTTGTTTTGTACTGCTTCAGCAACTTTGCCGGATCTAGCCGTATAATGTAACTTTTTTATAATTCAAATTTGGAATAAAATGTTAAAACGAGGTATTTTTTAAAGTTGGTGCAATACACAGCAAGTTTACTTTTTTTAGTTAGTGTTAAGCTGAAGTTAAACAAACGGTTGTATTGAACTACGTTTGTAATAATATTATCTTATTTAATACAGTCATCATCACTAGAAAGCGATTTTGCTGAATATATAACGAAAACGATTAAAATATCCCTTAAAATATCACCATTGGGCATACATGCAAAAATTCTTTAACAATTTTTGATATACTCCTAATTTTTCCACGTTATACAGTAGGTTCTTAGGTAAGTAAAAAAAATATAACGAAACAAAAAATATTTTGGTTTTTGGCCAATAATTTGTTCTAGTTACTCCTCTGTGCGTCGTCATGAACCAGCTAGCAAATAAACCGTGTGGAAAATGCAAAAAGGCAATTGGAGAATCAGACCCAGCTGTTTGCGAAAGATTCTGTGATGGAACTCGTTACTTTCACAAGCTCTGCACCGGTCTAACGAAAGAAGAATTATCTGCCTGTAGTGGGTCAAACGTTATATGGATGTGTGACAATTGCCGCGATCTATTGGAAGACGTAAGATTCCGCAGTACCGTTAGATCAGTCGAGTCAGCCCATAAATTGCGAGAAAAGCAGCATGAAAGTGATATGGAATGTTTGAAGCAGAGTGTCGCGTCACTGAATACTACCGTGGTTAATCTAGTGGAGCGCCTATCTTTGGAAAGCAACGAAAGTGCTAACGAAATTCCTCGCCTATGTTCTACAAAAATTCAATCCAGTTCGGAAACAGTATCTCCCGATAAAACGATGAAAGATAGTTTTACGCTGTTTTTGACAAACATTAAAAACGACGTCAGTGAACAAGAAATTTCAGCTCTTGTATTAGACTGCTTAAATGTAAACGATTCTCCAAAAGTCGAAAAGCTTGTTTCGAGTTGGCAGGACGTCACAACGCTAGACAACGCACAGAGGAGTAATTGGGGTCGAATCCTGGTCAAAATTATTTGCTGCTGCAATTGTTGTTATTATGCCTTAATATGAACTAAAAATAGACAATTACTAGTTTTTGGAACAATTTGGCATCTACCCACTTACCAGTGCAGAGGCCAATTTTCTATATCCTTTCAAATACTAATAATTTCTAGATGATCTTTGTGAATACATTTATTTTTCCAGTTGCATAAACATTTGATCAGTGGGAAAGGGAGAAGAAAAGGGACGCCTGTGCATATTTTCATAGAGATACATGTTGGCAAACATAATATTTGGCCCTACAGCATTTCGGTGTACCTCAAATTAGTCAAAATTTCAATATTTTTAAATCGTTTGGGATTGGTGGATCGGACAAGATCGGAAGAGTTCGAATATTTTTTGTATAGCTGAAATCTTGTTTTGTAATACTGCTTCAGCAACTTTGCCGGATCTAGCCGTATAATGTAACTTTTTTATAATTCAAATTTGGAATAAAATGTTAAAACAAGGTATTTTTTAAAGTTGGTGCAATACACAGCAAGTTTACTTTTTTTAGTTAGTTTTAAGCTGAAGTTAAACAAACGCTTGTGTTGAACTACGTTTGTAATAGTATTATCTTATTTAATACAGTCATCATCACTAGAAAGCGATTTTGCTGAATATATAACGAAAACGATTAAAATATCCCTTAAAATATCACCATTGGGCATACATGCAAAAATTCTTTAACAATTTTTGATATACTCCTAATTTTTCCACGTTATACAGTAGGTTCTTAGGTATGTAAAAAATATATAACGAAACAAAAAGATCGAAAAAAAATATTTTGGTTTTAGGCCAAGAATTTGTTCTAGTTACTCCTCTGTGCGCTGGATTTGCTTACGATTGCTAACCAGCACTACCTCAGTCTTGTGGTGAGCCAGCTGCAACCTGACGTTAACCATCCAGGTTTCTACGATGCCTATTGTCTCTGCCGTCAGCATCTCCACCTCCTCAAGGGTCTCGCCCGTTATCGTCAGGACAACATCATCTGCAAAGCCGACGATCTCCACTCCCCTGGGCAGTTCCAATGTTAACACTCCGTTGTACATAATATTCCAAGGCGTTGGGCCGAGTATGGAGCCCTGAGGTACACCCGCCGTTACCCTAATCGACCTCTGCCCCGTGTTCGTTTCGTAGACCAGTACTCGGTTCTGAAAGTAACTTTTCAGAACCTTGCACAGATAGTCCGGATCCCGCATTCTATGCAGCGCTACGGCGATGGCTCCCCAGCTAGCACTGTTGAACGCGTTCTTCACGTCTATCGTTACCGCGCAGTAGCGATTACCCCTTCTCTTTTGCTTCAATGCTTTCTCCGCGTTCGCGATGACGATGCGGATGGCGTGCACCGTCGATATTCCTTTCCGGAACCCGAACTGTCTCTGCGATAGTCTGTTCTCACTTTCAGCGTAGGTCGTCAGCCTGTTGAGGATCACTCTTTCCAGGAGTTTACCGAGAGTATCCAGCAGGCATATAGGCCGATACGATGCTGGATCTCCTGGTGGTTTCCCTGGTTTTGGCAGTAACACCAGCTTCTGGATCTTCCATCTATCCGGGAAGTAGCCATCGTCCAGGCATTTCTGTAGGACTATCCTGAACATGTCCGGAAACGCCAGGATCGCAGTCTTCAGTGCCACGTTGGGGATACCATCCGGTCCGGGAGCTTTCTTCGCTTTCAGCCCTTTTGCCACTATAAGGAGCTCGTCGTTGGAAACCCGATTGTCACCTGCATTTCTACCATCTGCATCAGCGTACGGTGTAGGCGGCCATGCGGTTGGGTCGTGCTTCGGGAAAAGGCCCTCCACGATAATTTTCAGCTTGTCGCCGCACATTTCGGCTGGCGTCATTGGGCCCTTGATCCTGGCCATAACGACACAGCAAGCATTGCCCCAGGGGTTAGCGTCTACTTCTCTGCACAGTTCCTTGTAGCAGGTGGAATTGCTTAGCACTATCTCACGTTTAAAAGCGGCCCTAGCCGCCCGGAATGTTACCTTACACTCTTCTCTGACTGCCTCAGATCTTGCTCTCTGTACGCGTCTTCTGGCTTTTAAGCAAGTAGCTCGGAGGATGCTTAGCCTTTCGTTCCACCAGTACGCCGGTAGTTCCTTCGCTCCATTTTCCGGCTCCAGTTGCTGTGCAATGTCACAATGATTGAGATTGAGCTGGGTAACCTGCATCATTATTGGCCTGCCTTTGCCTTTTTGTACTCTGGGCATAAGAAGCCTCCCGTCATGTGGTCTTTTTCGACCTCATTTGTGCAGAGAAAGCACTTCGGTTGCTTTGTGCAGTCTCTAGCAATGTGTCCCTTTTCCCCACATTTTCTGCACAGATCAGATCTGTCGGGGCCTCTACAGTTTCTTGCCTGATGGCCAAAACCCAGGCATCTGAAACACCTCTCCATTTGTTTAGTGGCTCTAGGGATCAATCGCAACGAGCACACCGACCACCCGATTTTGATGTTACCGGTCGACATAAGCTTGTTGGCTGCGGTTGGCGATAAGCGTATCACTGCTGTCTGTGTGCCACTGTACGCCTTCCTCAATCTTATTGATATCTGCCCCCTCTCCAGGTTTCCTTGCTCTATTAGCGCGCTTCTCACTTCGTCTTCCGTTGTGATCTCGTCCAGATTCCTGCACTCGACCACTGCTTCCTGAACTAATGCTCTCACATTCGCTTCTACTCCCACCGCTTCTGCCACAAGTTCCCGGTAGGCCGAGCTCTTGATCAATGGATCTTTCTTCAGCTCGAACAGCATTTCGCCTTTCTGAGTACGCCTGGTTCTTATAACGTTCTCCCCCAGCTCCTTCAACTTGGGATCCTCTCGCATCCTTTTGAGGATCGCAGCGTACGTCACACCTTCGTTTACTTTGACGACTAGAGCGTCTCCCCTCTGCTTCTGCTGGCGTGGCCGAAGGTCTTCTTTCTTCTTTTCCTCCTTTTCTTTCTGTTTTTTCTTCCTCTCTTCTGCGGTTTCTACGGTACGCCATTCACTCTGCGATTTTCAGCTTTTTCGCTGTCCTTCACCGACCTTCCTGGGCTTCTTCGGTTCCTCCTCCTCTCCTGGCGTTTCCATTATTCTTTTCACAGAACGAGAATCCCGGCCGCCCTTCGGTGTCTCATAGGCTTCTGCTTCTTCTATCGCTATGGACTTCAGCGCATTTTCGACGTTTTCAGCTCGCTCTAGTAACGCCATATGTTCGCATTCGGCTGCTGCTACGGCGGATTTGATGGTTATCACTAGATCCTTGATATGTCCGTGCACGTTGCCCTTGCTTTTGACGAATTCGTAGAGTTCATCAATTTTTTGCCTCAACTTCGTCACTTTAGGTAACCCAGACTGCTGGTCTTCTTGGGTAACGCTTGGTTTCGGTGTGCGCACCTGAAATCCTAGCTTTCCTTGGCGTCCAGTTGGTTTGTTGCCGCTCGTGCTCTGTATGGACTCGCTAGGCTGCTCTCGCTGCTGCTGCTGTTGTGGTTGCACTTGCTGTTGCACTTGTTCGTTATGCTGGGTCGGTGACCTCGCTAGCCCACCTTTGGCGAACGGGTTCACCACAGTTGCTCCGTTAAATTTTTTGTTGTTTTTGTTGATTTTGTCTTCTTGCATGCTTTTGGGGTCCCAACTCCAAGCCGCTATCTACACCCGTAATAAGTAGTCGCCTCACATGATCCCATGGTTACCTTTGCGAGCAGTGAGGTCGCATGCAAGGGTTGACGCGGCCCTTCATGGGGTACCGCGTTCAGAGACGGATCGGCGCTAGTCAGGAGCCTTCAACTGAGCCTACTTGCACCAGCCAAGGTGGCGGGTTTCGAACGTACTTGGAGACCTACCAAAGTTTTACTGGGACGGGGGGCAGCCAGCACCATTAGCCCACTCGCCGTTTCGGGGAAGTGTCACCCATCCTTACTAGGGTAGTGGAATGGCGTGGCTGTCGATCCGTAGATAATTTCGATGAAATCCTTATTCACATCCGTGTTCTGCCGCCAGTATGCCGTAATTAGGATCTTACTGGTGTCGATCCTAATGTGCCGGTTGGCACTCCCGTTGGGTAATGGTGCTTTATGCTAAAGTCTTGGGTAAAACCTTAGTGGAAGCGGCACCGACTCGCTTCGTCGGAGCTGCATTCGGATTTACATGGCTTGTTCTAGAGGTTTGGCAGAGCCCAACATTGCCTTGCCCCACCATATCCTAGCAAGACTCCCCAACTCGCAGTGGCTCCGGGGGGGGGGGGTTCGTTAAGCCCCTGAATTTCTGTCCTCCTGTCTCTGCTGCACCTGTATGTATGTGTGTATGTATGTATGTATGTATGTATGTATGTATGTATGTATGTATGTATGTACGTATGTATGTATGTATGTATGTATGTGTGTGTATGTGCGGATTTGTTAACAAAATGTCCACATCGGTTTCTCGGAGATGGCTGAACCGATTTTTACAAACTAAGATTCAAATGAAAGGTATAATATTCCCATAGGTTGCTATTGAATTTCATTTTCAACCGACATCTTGTTCCGGATTACGAGTTGAAGAGTATGGTTACAAAACAAAATTTGTTGATTTGTCCACATCGGTTTCTTGGAATTTTCTGAACCGATTTTGACAAACTTGATTTTAAATGAAAGGTCCATCAGCTGCTGTTGAATTTTGTGTGGATCCGAGTTCTGGTTCCTGAATTACAGGGTGATACGTACGATCACGCAGAAAATCCCGATTCTAACGAATTCTGCGATGAATGTAAAAAGGTGATTTTTTTTCCAAAATGTAAACACAACTGTTGAATTTGTAGATCTAGGTCACCAACAGTCATTCAAAGTATCTTTGGCCACACTGGCCACCATCGACGGATCCGGAAGCATCCAAATTCAGAATAACGGTTATATTGGTTTCTCGAAAATGGCTAGAAAGATTTGATCAACTTAGTCTCAAATGAAAGGTGTTCCGTCCCAGGAAACTGATATTAAATTCCATTTCCATCCGACTTCCAGCTCCGGGGTTACAGGTTGTGGAGTGCGATCACATAGAAAACTCCGATTCAAACCGATACAGCGATGAATGCAAAAAGGTGCTCTTATATATACTTACGAAGTGCAAGAAGAATGGAAGACATTTCCATAATGTTATATTGTACGAACCAGCTATTACATCATAGTTTGGAGAAATGAGAAAGGCACAACTGCACCTCTAGGTGGATTAAAACAGTTTTTTTTTTGTTTTAGTATTGTTTTGCTTGTTAATGTTGCCACATTTTGTATGGTGTGAATTAGAATTAAGCTTTCAATAAGACTAGTTAAGTCCGTTGAAATATCAAATATAAATAAACAAATAAACAAATGTATGTGTGTGTATGTGTGTGTGTCATTTAATCTCACACAATTTTCTCAGAGATGGCTGAACCGATTTTCGCAAACTTACTTTCATCTGAAAGGTATAAAGCTCACATAAGCTGCTATTGAATTTTTAGTTGATCCGACTTCCGGTTGCGGAGTTACGGGTTGAAGAGTGCGGTCACACAGCAAATTCCCATATAAACTGGTACCACCATGATGTTCAAATGATGTAAAACATATTAAAATTGATGTAACATTACTCTAGTTTTGTGGGTCTGGATCACTTATGATCAATTAAAGCAGCTTGGACCACATTGGCCACCTATGACGGTTCATGACGCCCCCGGGGAACTCGCCAAGTTCCTAAGCTAATATCACACCCATTCCCCAACGAATTCTCTACCGATTTTTACAAACTTAATTTCAAATGAAAGATACAGTAATATCGTTGACTGCTGCTGAATTTCATTCGGTTCTGACTCTTGCTTCCGGAGTTACAGGGGTGTTAGTAAGGATACACTGGAATTTCCCCTTATAAATCGGTACAATCGTAATACCTCAAAGGCTAAAAACTATTGAAATGGTCACCAAATTACTTCTTATCGCAGATCTAGATCACTGATGGCCAATCAAACATTCTTTGAATATATTGTCCACTATCGACGATTCCGGACGTCCGGAATTCCGGGCATATTCCACAATTAAAGTCACATCGGTTTTTCGGTGATGACTGAACCGATTTTCTCAAACCAAGTCTCAAATGGAAGGCAAAATATGCAGTTGAGTATTGCGTCGCCGCCCCTCCCCCCGCCTTGCCCTTACACCTCCCTCCTTCATCACTCCCCTCCCCTTGGACCACCCTCACGCCCGCATTTCCTTCATCCACCCCGTATACCGAAATAAGATGAAGGATTTCTGACTCATCCTCCACTCCCACTCTACTAACCCCCCATTCCCTCCACTTTCAAACCCATTCCACCAAAAACAACTCCGCCAGGCAAGTCAATGTTATTTCTAATATCCCATACGTTGGCCCCAATCAGTTCCGTGTACCTCACCCTGCTGCATCACACGGCTATAGTAACGACAGTCAGGATAATCAAGCCAATCCAATCACACCCCTCCTGGTATCCCCCACCACTCAGCATGTATCAGTCGCCTCTTACGAAGGTAATTGGTACTATCTTACTAGATTTTTGCCAAGAGAAAAAGAAGAAAATATTGTCACATACGTACAAGCCCGCATCAAATGTATCCGTAACCGTATTCAGTGCTTGAAGTTAGTGCGCCCAAACCAAGATCGTCCCCTATCTTTCATCTCATTCAAATTGAATGTTCCTTCTGAATTTGAAGAGTCAATTACTAAACAAGACTTTTGGCCCAACGGAGTAGCAATCGCTCCTTTTTTAGACTACAATCCCAAACAGCAGCTTGCACAACCCGGCCCAAAACAAAACACGCAACGCAGACCGAGTTCGTCCCGCTTCCTGCCACCTCGGTTACAAGAGATCCCCAACAGCAACACTCAATCCCCACTCTCGTTTACAAGAGCATCCCAACCGTACCGTCAATTCTCTCCCCGTCCCGCAACGCAAGGGCCAACATTTTACCAGACAACACGGCAATTTCAAACAAACCTAGTATAAATTTGTTTTATCAGAATATCGGAGGTTTAAATAGTTCGCTCGATCAGTATCGTCTTGCGTGCTCCGATGGCGCCTATGATCTGTATATATTTCCCGAAACCTGGCTGAGCGACAATACTCTATCGAGGCAATTTTTTGGAAATTCTTATACAGTATATAGACAGGATAGAAACGAACAAAATAGTTCTAAGAAGAGCGGGGGGAGTTGTAATAGCTTGCCGTTCTGAATACAAATCGCATCTCGTGCCTCTCCCAGATTGTGCCAGTGTCGAACAAGTTTGGATTGCTCTCACGCTCTCAAATTATACACTTTACGTTTGCGTTCTCTATTTTCCGCCCGATCGTGTGTCTGATTATGGCTTAATCGACCAACATTTGAATTCACTGTCATTGATAACGGATCGAATGGCTTTGAATGACCAGATCATTGTATTAGGCGATTTCAATCTTCCCGGTATTAAATGGATCCGCTGCTCATCTAACTACCTGTACCCAGATGCTACTTACTCTTCAAAAACTTCAAATATTCTGAGACTTCTGGACGACTATGATACTGCCGGATTAGTTCAATTGAACGATAATTTCAGCAGCAACAATCGTTTGCTTGACCTCTGTTTTTCCAGTCAAGATCTTTCCGGTTTACTCACAGTAGATGTTGCAGATACGCTTGTAACAACTTGTCTCCATCATCCTCCACTTCGAATAACTATTCACAATTGCTCACCAGTTATTTTTAATAACACCGCTGAAACTGAATGCAATGAATCAATTTCATTCAAGTTTAGACTGGAACGCTCTGTTATCCAATCGTGTTTGCAATTCTGCTGCTATGTCATGGACTCACGTTGTAGCATATGGGTCATTCCATGCGAAGTGATCAAGGCACGTGTAATCGACCTCCACGGATTTGAACAAAATTTAGAGGAATTGTTCATCTAGGGCCAATATATAAAAACCCAAATTTTTGTGACAATTGAACCACCCCTCGGGTCATGGGAGCACCCCCCGTTTTGGCAAATTGTCAAAACCCTTGATTTTCTTTTGATCATATCTCCGGTTCTATTTACTCTAGAATCAAACTACAGGATGGCTTTTGAAGAAAATTGTTCAAGGAGTCTATAAAAAATATTATTTTTTGCCGACAGTGTTGCCAAGTATGCAATTTTATCAGTTAAATATTGAAAGTTAATTTTTCTCAAAATACGCATATTTTAATTTTGAAAATTTTAATGCCATCGCGTTCCCCAGACATTTTTACATAAAAAACACTTATCATCTCAATATAATATGAGCGCATCTTCAGATACACCGTTTTGAAGAGAAAAAACCGCAATTTCCCATATAAAATCGCAAGCGCAAGACACTAAAAAACCAATTTGAGTATTCTGAGTTTAAACATAATTTTTCGTGAAGTAGACGAGAAATGATGAAAAACTACGTATTTGGTTTGCTTCTAGCAGATCAGGGTCGATTTTTATGACAGTTTGAAGATTTTCTCAATTTTGGCCAATAAAAATGGATTTTTATATGAGAAAATCGGAGTTTTTCCCTTCAAAACGGTATATCTCAGGATGCGCTCATATTATATTGGGATGATAAGTGTTTTTTATGTAAAAATGTCTGAGGAACGCGATGGCATTAAAATTTTCAAAATTAAAATATACGTATTTTGAGAAAAATTAACTTTTAATATTTAACTGAAAAAATTGCATAGTTGGCAACACTGTCGGCAAAAAATAATATTTTTTATAGTCTCCTTGAACAATTTTCTTCAAAAGCCATCTTGTGGTTTGATTCTAGATTCAATAGAACCGGAGATATGATCAAAAGAAAATCAAGGGTTTTGACAATTTGCCAAAACGGGGGGTGCTCCCATGACCCGAGGGGTGGCTCAATTGACACAAAAATTTGGGTTTTTATATATTGGCCCTAGATGAACAATTCCTCTAAATTTTGTTCAAATCCGTGAAGGTCGATTTCAAGTTTGCATCTTTTTTTGATCACTTCGCGTGGAATGACCCATATGCTATTGATAAATTCATACCAAAGAAGCTAAGCCGTGAACCAATCTACCCATCTTGGTCTATCTCCACTTTGAAACGCTACAAATGCGCTAAACGTTCCGCATTAAGAAAACTAACGAAGAGACCCTCACTCCACCTTAGATCTCATTACTTATATCTCAATAACCGCTATAAACGATTGAATAAGTCTCTTTACTATTCCTATAACCAACATATACAGAACAAACTCAGAACCAACCCTAAAAGCTTCTGAAATCACGTCAATGACCAGAGGGAGGAAGTCGGTTTACCATCTTATATGTCACTTGACGGGGTTCCAGCATCATCTCCTACCGAAATATGTAACCTCTTCCGCCAACATTTCAGTAGCATTTTTTCTGAAGAAATCTTAACTGATAATCAAATCTCCGAAGCTGCTAATGTCGTTCCTCTACGTTCTCTAATCGGCTCTCACCCTATTATTACACCCGCTACAGTCAGCAGAGCATTTTCTAAGCTGAAGTCATCGTCCAGTCCAGGGCCCGATGGGATTCCACTTATCGTTCTAAAAAAATGCTCGGGTAGTCTCCAGCTTCCATTATTATTGCTGTTCAATAGCTCTCTGTCATCAGGAAAGTTTCCTGACTTATGGAAAAAATCATACATTTTCCCAGTGTTCAAAAAGGGAACAAAAGCGAAATTTCGAATTATCGCGGAATAGCTGCATTATGTGCAGTGTCTAAGTTATTCGAACTGATTGTGCTCGATTTCATCACTCATAACTGCTCTAGCTACTTATCCGAGACTCAACACGGCTTCATGATTAAACGGTTAACTACCACAAGCTTGGTATCTTACACATCTTTCATAAGTCAATGCTTGCAAGCAAGACTGCAGGTAGATGCCATATACACCGACTTCTCCGCGGCATTCGTCAAAATTAATCATCAGATAACAATTTCCAAATTAAGCAGACTTGGATTTAATGGCTCCTTCCTGGACTGGCTCCACTCGTACCTAACCGAACGTGAAATGGCAGTGAAAATTGGTGACTGCACGACTCCACCATTTACTATCAGCTCCGGAGTTCCTCAGGGTAGTCATCTCGGACCATTCCTATTTTTGCTCTATTTAAACGACCTAAACCATTTGCTTAAGTGCAAGCAACTTTCATTTGCCGACAACTTTAAGCTATTTCACCTTATCAGGAATGCCAAAGACGCAGAATTCTTGCAATACCAGTTGTATTCGGTTATATCCTTTACTCGCAAACACTCGATAGTTAATTTCGACTACAATATCTCACAAACCGTTCTCAAACGGGAATCATATGTTAAAGATTTTGGAGTCTACTTAGATCCCAAACTAAACTTCAAACACCATATTGAGTACACTATTTCTAAGGCCTCCAAGCTGCTAGGATTCATTTTTAGAGTCACCAAGAACTTTACCGACATAGAGTAAGGTGGGGTAAAAGTGCGCATCACACATCTTCAAAACGTAATACTAGATATTTCTTGGTTTTGCTTGTAATCCGAGAAATAGTTATTTTCTTATGAATATTCAAATGCGTACTTTTGCCCCATGGTCGGGGCAAGAGTGCGCATAGCACGGGGCAAAAATGCGCACAGCTTAAATAGCCGATTTATTTCCGCCCATAAATTAAACTAATCAATTTTAGGATATCCATCCCCTCTTACTCTTCCTTCACAACTAAAAAGTACCCCTCCCTCTTCTTTTTTTTCTTTTTTTTTACAATGGAGAAGACCTTTACGTCCTAGCCCAGTACACGTGCTGTTGGTAGGGTCCAATCTACCACAAGGGTGCACTGGGGGGCGTGTCGGGCTCGAATGGTGACGCTGCCATTAATACCGACTAAACTCCATTGGGATCCGCCATCGTTCCTCCCAGGAACTACCTCTCGGTATTACTTATGGGGGGACGGCTGTACTTAGTGTACTCATTCACTCTCACTCACGCGTTCATACGTCCTGTATGAGGATTACTTGGGTGCTCTCTCTATCGCACCTTGATTCACTCTCAAACACTCCCACATGAGGCTGACTTTTGTGCTCACCTTTTTCGTTCCTTGCGAGGCTGACTTGTGTGCTCACCTTACTCATTCCTTGCTAGGCTTACTTTTGTGCTCGCCCCACCCATATCATGTGAGGCTGACTTGGGTGCTCACCCTATCACCTGATTCACTCTCGATCGTGCCACTCTATTGTACCTCTGTCACTCCCCCTGGCATCCCATGTGGGACATTTTTCTTAGGCCCCACTTCTGACATACCATGCGAGGCTGACTTTTGTGCTCACCTTTTTCATTCCTTGCTAGGCTTACTTTTGTGCTAGCCTCTACCATACCATGTGAGGCTGACTTTTGTGCTCACCCTTAACATGCCGTGTGAGACTGACTTGGATGCTCACCCTTTCACTCCTCTGCCACGCTATGAGGCATCGATAGCTAAGTCCCAACATACTACGCTACGACCCTCCCGTCTTGGCATGAGGCAGTCCACTTATACGCCTATACACTCACTCTTCTGTCTTGCTTCGGGGTGGCTGGGTTTACCCCTTACGCGATTGCCAGTCGCTGCGCCAAACCTGCCTCGGCATGAACAGACCATTCACTCCCTTTTTGCGCTTGGCCTTTTTCGCTCCAGCTAACCAATCACTAGTTAGCCGTGCCCGTCGTCTGTTGCTCGGTTCGCCAGATTACCTGTAGCCTAATCTGGATGGTAGCAGCCGAGACTGCGTTCCACTTCTCCACCGATTGACACATCCGCTGAATAAGGGTATCAGGGGTTGTGTCCCAGCCACAGACGTCAAGCATTGCTCTTCTTTCGACGTCGAACCGATGACATACGAACAGTATGTGTTCGGCAGTTTCATCTACACCTGGGCAGTCCGGGCAGACTGGGACCTCCGCGTGCCAGAACCTGTGGAGGTACTGTCGGAAACAGCTATGGCCTGACAGGAATTGTGTCAGGTGGAAGTGAACTTCCCCATGGGGTCTTCCCACCCAGCTCGATATGCTAGGTATCAGCCGGTGGGTCCACCTACCTTTCGAGGAGTTGTCCCACTCACGCTGCCATCTTACGACCGAGGTCACCCTGATGCGCTCGCGGGCTCTCCTATTTCCACGTAGCTCGAAGCACTCCTCATCTTCCCGAATGACCAGCCCGACTGGCATCACGCTCGCTATCACGCAGGATGCATCGTGTGATACCGTGCGGTAGGCAGATATCACTTTGAGGCACATCACGCGGTAGGTGCTCTCCAGTTTCTGTAGGTAACTGGTTACCCTCAGTGCTCTTGACCATGACGGGCCGCCGTACCTTAGGATAGATACAGCGACGTCTGCCAGTAACCTACGTCTACTGGCGCACATCTTTGAGCTGTTGGACATCATTCTCGATAGAGCCGCAACAGCAGTCGACGCTCTCTTTCATGCATAGTCGACATGGCTGCCGAAGGTCAGCTTGTCGTCTATAATGACTCCGAGAGACTTCAGACTTCGCTGTGAAGTGATCGCGACTTCTCCCACATGGATAACTGCATGTTGTGCCGACTTGCGGTTGTTGACGATAACTACCTCCGTCTTATGATGAGCGAGCTCCAGGCCTCTCGCGCTCATCCATTCCTCCACCGTGCTGATCGCGTGTTCTGCGGTTAGTTCTACCTCAGGAATTGACTCCCCGTAGACCTCCAAGGTTACGTCGTCAGCAAAGCCGACGATCTTGACCCCAGGAGGGAACTTCAGTCTCAGAACCCCGTCATACATGAGGTTCCATAGCACCGGGCCTAGGATCGAGCCCTGCGGGACTCCGGCGGTAATCAGAACCCTTTTCTGACCGGCATCGGTCTCGTATAGCAGTACGCGGTTTTGGAAGTAACTTTCCAGGATCCGGTACAGACCCACCGGTAGGCTAAGCCGGTGTAACGAGAACGCAATGGCATCCCAGCTTGCGCTGTTGAATGCGTTCTTCACGTCAAGTGTCACTAACGCACAGTATCGAATACCTCGCCTTTTCCGTTGGATCGCTATCTCGGCAGTATTTATCACTGAGTTGAGAGCGTCCACTGTGGATTTACCCTTCCGAAAGCCAAACTGGTTGCTTGACAGACCGTCCGTACCTTCCGCGTACGGGGTTAGCCTGTTGAGGATGATCCTCTCAAGCAGTTTGCCAGTCGTGTCGATCAGACAGATTGGTCTGTACGCCGATGGGTCGCCTGGCGGCTTCCGGGGCTTCGGCAACAGCACCAATTTCTGCCTTTTCCATCTATCGGGGAAACGGCACTCGTCAAGGCATCTCTGCATAGCTAGCCTGAACATGTTCGGGTTCGCTATGATCGCTGCCTTGAGAGCGTTGTCTGGAACTCCATCCGGCCGTGGAGCTTTGTTCATTGCTAGGGATGTAGCCACTGCGAGTAGTTCTTCATTCGTCACTGGAGCCAGCTCGAGACTGGAAGAGTACTTCGATAATCGTTGCCAACCGGTCCGGAGACCGTTCTGGGGGTGAAGAGCACCCTTTGATCTTGGCCATCACAATCCTGTAGGCGTCACTCCACGGATTCGCGTTGGCACTCTCACACAGGTTGTCGAAACACGCTCTCTTGCTGCTTTTAATGGCCTTGTTAAGGGCCAATTTCGCAGCTCGAAACACTTCACGGCGGTTCTCTCTTGAATCCTCGGTGCGAGCTCTTTGCATCCTACGTCTAGCTCTGAGGCAGGCTGACCGTAGAGCTGCAATCTCGGCACTCCACCAGTATACCGGGCATCTACCGTTTCTTGGCAGTGTTTTTTTCGGCATAGTGGCGTCGCACGCGCGTGATAGAACAGCTACCAGCGCATCCCCGCTTAGACTGTCGGTGTTGGCCTCCAGTCCCAGGGCCGCGGTGAAAGCTTCGCTGTCGAAGTGATTGGACTTCCACCCGCGTACCTGACAGGGATATCCCGCCCTCGGATGCTGCACACCATAGTTGATCCTAAAGCGGATTGCTAAATGATCGCTATGGGTGTAGCCTTCGTCTACCCTCCATTCCATGCCTAGAGCCAGACTCGGGCTGGGAAATGTTACGTCAATCCACGCCTCCACTCCGTTTCTACGGAATGTACTAGCGGAGCCATTATTAGCTAGCACAGTATCGAGTTTCGCCAGCGCCTCCATTAGCGCTTGACCCCAGCTATTTGTACAGCGGCTGCCCTACTCCACTGCCCAAGCGTTAAAGTCTCCCGCTATGACTACCGGTTTCCGGCCCACTAGGTCCGACTAGAGCCTGTCGATCATCTGGTTGAACTGTTCTATTGGCCACCTTGGTGGGGCGTAGCAGCTGCAATAGAACACACCATTGATCTTGGCAATCGCCACACCCTCGGCGGAGGAGTGTATTACCTCTTGAACCGGGAACCGTCTCGTTGTACAGATTGCCACCATTCCAGACCCGTCCGACACCCAATCACCGTTGCCAGCAGGGATGCGGTACGGGTCTGATAGGAGGGCGACATCTGTCCTCGACTCCGAGACCGACTGCCACAGCAGCTGTTGGGCTGCTGCACAATGGTTAAGGTTTAGCTGTGTGACGTTCACAGCTTCTTCTTATTTGCCTCACCGAAGGGACACGAAGGTCCGCCCATAGCATGTTTATGGGCTTACTTCTTAGCGGTGCAGATAAGGCACTTGTACGCCGTAGTGCAACACCGCTTCTTATCCCCTCCTCGCCGCAGCGACGTCATAGTTTGCTCCTGTCTATGCCCTTGCACTCGTAGGCTTTGTGGCCGGACTCAAGGCACCGATAGCACCTATCCACTGAAGGCGGCTGGGGTATGCTAATAAGGCATACCGACCAGCCGATCTTCAGCATCCCTTTCTCGATTACCTTTTTGGCATCCGCCTTCAGTAGCCTGAGGTAGGCTACTTGGGTGCCAGAGGGTCCCTCTCTAAATCGCACAGAGGCCCGCTCGATTGTGGCGTCGCATTGTTCCTTAACGGCTTCGACGACATCTTCTGCGGTCGTGAACTCGTCCAGATGTTTGCACTGGAGAGTCATTTCCGCCCCTACCCACCTGACTTGGGCGCCTTCACCAAGGACCTCTTGGGCCAAGGCCTTGTATACTGCACTTGATTGTGCGCCTCGCTTCAGCACCAGAAGCATTTCTCCCGTGTTGGTGCGTCTCACGCTACGCACATCTTGCCCAAGGGCCGAAAGGCTTTCGGCCGCCTTCATCGACTTTAGGACGTCGGCGTATTTGTCCTTGTCGGTTTTTAACCACAAGGCCTCGCCTCTCTCCTTGGCCTTCTTCGCGGGCCGCGGTGCCTCCGGTGTCGGTGCCGGCTTCTTCCTGGTGACCAGCGTCCAGGGGTTTGGGCCCCCCTGCCCCGGTAGCGCCGGGTTACTGGTACCAACGCTCTGCTCAGCGAGGTCACTCTCGCCCTCGCTTACCTCGGCCAGACGGCGTTTGGCCTTAACGGTTGCACGCCGTGTGGTGTCGGTTTTTGCACCCTCGCCTGGCGACTTCCTAGGGCGCTTCGCGTTTGACGCCGTCTTACGATTGCCCTTGCCCTTGCCTTTTCCCTTCGAGGGGAACTCGGCCGCCGCTTCGAGCGACGTGGCTGCTCCATAGAAGGTGAAGGCCACTGTCTGAGTTCCTGTATCGACCTTCTCTCTTCCCTCCTTCTTGGAGGCCACTGTCTGGGTTTCTCTGTCGGACTTCTCCCGACATTCCACCCTCTTGGCATAAGCCTGCTGTTTTTGTCTTGCGACACGAACAGTTTTCCGGAGCTCCAGGAGACTCTGCTTTAACTCCTTGCTTATGTTTTGCTTTACGCTAGTGAACTCGATTATTGAATCGAGCTGCTCCACCACATCGCGGATCGCGGATAGTGGCCCGTCCAGTGCGTTGGTAGGGCTATTTCCTACCACTACTGGGGGGTCACTGGTGCTATCAGATGCAGCACTCGTCGCTCCACTACTCTCCCCACGGGGGGAGACCTCGCCAAACCACCTCTAGCAAAGGGGTTTGGCACCTCCGTTTGTTTGTTTTTGTTTTTTGTTGACTCCATGTTTGATCCCACGAGTAGCGCGAGAATAAATGTCCGCCACGCCAGAGCTCCGCATTAACGTGGTAAGGGACGCTTACTGTGGGGGTTGCCCAGGTATCCCACAGGCTCCGCTAACGATCGAGCATCTTCTTCACCCCCTCGATCACTCATCCCTCGGCACGGGTCGCTTCACGCCTTGGAATTGGGGTTATGACCTATCTTGCTTTATGTGGTGACCGCGGCCCAGATCATCACAACCATCTTCCTTTACCAGGGCTTGGGACCTGTAGCTCTGGTTCTCAATAGTTCCATGTACGTATATTATTACAGACATGCTACTATTGAGATCCTTCATTCGCTAGCGGAGTTACCCCTCCCTCTGCCTCGGTTGATGTTGTTCAGTTTTCCATTATGTTGAAAAAACTTGGATGTTTCATCTTTTAGACAATGTGGTTCATGATCAAACTGTCACCCCTGGTAACATCATTATTTGTCATAGTTGGGTAGATCACTACAAGAATTCTTGCGAATATGCTATTTATATTGGAAATACATCTTTATTTACATAGTCATAGTTTTTTGGTTCTTTTTTAACTACTCTGAACTTTCGGAACTCTATATTTTTCCTTGGAACCAGTTATGCTGATGCTTTTGTTCCTAAACCGCTCATATCAGTCTTAATTTGACCGGTAAGCTCGCAGTTATTGAAGATGCTTATCCCTTCTTTAAATCATGGAAGAATTAGTTCAATTTTTATATAAAAAGCTTCATTCGCGTCTTTTGATTTAGGGCGGATATGCTATGCGCACTTTTATCCCACTGTCAGTTTTTCAACTTATTCAAATGTTACGAAAATTACTGATTTTTTTTCATTAAATCAAATATCTCGCAACGAACCATATGTTGAAGATTTTTAGGGTACTGTAGTTTTATAGATTCTGATTTATTCAAACAGCTAATGTATGATTTCCAAAATTCAAAAAATAATATCAAATCAGCGAAAAATGGTCCTTTCCCCTTAATTTCAAGCCACTATATTCAAACCTTTCATGCTTACATGTGCGATTAGCTGACTTAATGATACACTAAATCTATACAGCGTTGCCAGGTTCTAGCGCTTGTGTGCTTCTAAAAGTCCTATGCGCACTTTTGCCCCACGCGCACTTTTACCCCACCTTACTCTACATTGTTTAAGTCCCCCGTCGGGCAATCTGCCATTTTTCGTGTTTTTTGCGGTTTTTTATTTTATTTTCAAAGAAAATTACAAAATATGGAAAAAAGAAAAAAATCACGACCTAGATAATTGTTTTTACTATGAATTGGCCGAAATGGAAAATTCAAAATTTTCCAACTCGGAAAACTTTGTGCTTTTTCCGGTTGAAAAACCACACAGTTTTTGCAATCATGTGTTTAAAATTTTGATTTTTCCAATACAACATAGCTAAACAATTTTTCTAGGACGTGATTTTCTCCGATTTTCCATATTTTCCGCTTTTCATTGAAAAATTTCCATTTTACTAGAAGCAGTTTTTCCACCCGCACAGACACAACTAAAGTATAATTTGTATGTATAGGTGCGCAAAAATGGAGCAAAATTTTTAACCTGCTGTTTCTTCGATATTTCCTACAAAAATACCCAAGTGTTGCATATGTACGGATTCGATAGAAACCAAGGAATCTGATGGTACAAAGAAATTTTTTTTTGGAAAACTTCATAATAACGTTTTTCAATTTTCCTCACGATACGCAGAGTACCGTCGCACGCGAAACAGCGTGGAAAGATACGAAAAGAAAAACAAGTGTACTAAAAGTTTGTATTTGTATTTGTATTTGTATAAAAAAAGTCCAACTGACAATTTGTCTTAATGTACTATACTAAACTAAGGTAAACTAAACATAATTAAAATAGTGACAATACACGACGACGAAACTGCGAAGAGTTCATGACGAAGTCAAAAATTTCAGCAAACTCGTTGAAGCGACGACTCATTGCTAAAATTGGACTATTGGTAGCGTAGTTAGTGCTGCGCATTTCAGAATGCAGCAGGGCTCGAGGGCGAAGAGAACGGGTAGGCGCGTAGAGGTTGATTTGTGCTAGTAGCTCCGGATCATCATATTCAGCCAGCAGAATCTTTGACACGAAGGTAGCTTGCGCTGCATGTCTCCGGCGTGTTAAAGTATTAAGTCCTAAAAGACGACAACGGTCCTCGTACGGTGGCAGGTTTAATGGATCGTTCCACGGCAATTCACGTAACGCATATCGTATGAATTTACGCTGGACTGCTTCGATCCTAAGGCTCCACGTAGCTTGATACGGGCACCAAACGACGTTTGCAAATTCCAACTGCGGGCGCACCAATGAGCAATAAAGAACCTTGAAGCATAGAGGATCCCGAAATTCGTTGGATATTTTGAAAATAAATCCCAGAAAACGATTGGCTCTGTCGATGGTCGCTGAGACGTGATGAGTATACGTTAGCTTATCATCAAGAATGACTCCTAGATCCTTCACGTGGTCAACGCGTTGTAGTAGAGTTCCTGCGATGTTATAATTGAAGGTAACCATATTTCTCGTTCGATAATAGTTGATGACAAAACATTTTGCAACGCTAAGGACCATCATGTTTCTTACACACCAGCTATAAAAGGTGTCAATAAGAAGCTGTAGCTCACGGCAATCGGCTTCATTCCGTATAACAAGAAAAAAATTTAAGTCGTCGGCAAAAAACAGCTTTCCTCCACGGCTTAGAACGAAAACCGCATCGTTCACGAACAGTGAAAAAAGTTGTGGACCTAGCGTACTACCTTGAGGAACTCCGGAAGTGTTGAAAAAGGATTCTGAAACAATATCGCCAATTTGAACAACGATTTCACGGTGCACAAGGTAGGATCGAAGCCAATGGCAGAATCTAGTAGAACACCCTAGCTTATCAAGCTTTGTTATCAGTATCTCATGATTAACTCTATCAAAAGCTGCCTTTAGATCAGTGTAAATAGTATCCACTTGCAATTTCTTAGACATTTGTTCCGTGCAAAATGACGTAAAGCAGACGAGATTCGTCTCGACTGAACGTCCTGGGAAAAATCCGTGCTGAAATGTACTAATATAGTGTCGACAAGCAGAAAATAACGCCTCGTTGATAATTGATTCAAAAACTTTAGATTCGACTCCTAGCGAAGTGATTCCGCGATAGTTCGCTATGTTGCGTTTGTCACCTTTCTTGAATACCGGGAACATAACTGAGCATTTCCAATCCTCAGGAAACGTTTGCTGCTGAAGCGATAGGTTAAAAATATATTCAAGTGGTGTTACAAGTAAGTCCGAACATTTTTTCAATACAGTTGAAGGTATAGCACTGAGGCCGGGTGCATAAGATGACTTGGTTTTCCGAATTGCAGATATAACCATTTCTTCAGAGACAGTAAACACATCCAAATCAACAGCACAAGCAGGAACGTCGCGAGAGGCATTTTCGAGTTCGTTTGCGGTTGGCGAGTCAGTTGAAAAAACACTCGAGAAGAATCTGGCAAACAGCGTACATTTCGCCACAGTTGTCGTAGCTTCTTCGCCGTCGTAAAGCATCCTTGATGGAAGTCCAGTTTCTCTTCGCATCGTGTAGACAAATGACCAAAAGCCCTTCGGGTTTCGGCGTAGATTATTCTGGATGCGGTTTACATAGCGTTTGTACAGAAGCTTGTTGTAACAACGATACTCATTACTGGCTAAAGTGAACATGCGCTTAGAAAGAGGACACCGTCGATTTGTATACGTACGTAGGGTTTTTGCTCGAGTACGTTTTAGCTTTCGAAGAGTGCTGTTTGACCAGGGCGGCTTGCTAGGAGGCTGACATTTAGGCACTGAGGTCTCAACACAGTTCAGTAGTAGTCGCTTGTAGATGGCAACTGCAGCATTAACACTCACTTGGGCATGCAGTACACTCCAATCAATTTGCGACAGATAACTGCGCAGCTTTACAAAATCAGTTTTGCGAAAGTTGAGACGGTCGACAGAAAGAGTTTCTACATACTGAACTGATCGAATAGTGCCAAATGAGATTTCAAGCGCGGGATGAAAGTTGTCAAGTGGAACAATCACGCTGGATGCTTCATTGACGAAACATACAGGTATAATAGTTTCACTAACAAAGACGAGATCCAGAAAGCGTGACTGGTGATTAGGAATCATGTTTACTTGACTTAGCCCGTTGAAAGCAAATCCGTCCAGTAGCAAACGACTGGCGATGTTGGTTGTCGAAGCAATCGGGTCTGGGTAAGCGTATCCGTGTCGTGACGGCACCCAAATGAACCCTGGCTGATTGAAATCACCAAGGACAATCATCACGCCATCCGCGCCAGCTTGTGAAGAAGCGTTTTTCACAGCATCCATGTGAAGTTGCATGATATTGCAGTCGAATCGCTTTTCAGGAGGAATATAGACAGCACCAAGGGGCCGTGCATAAATGACGTAGCATTTTAGGGGGTAGGGAGGGTATACCTAATTTGTGACGAAGTGTGACGTGGGGGAGGGTAGGGTCAGGAGTTGTGCGACGTAGCATCAAGTATAAATTTTTTAAGAGTAGAGAAAACAATTTAATACAACAGAAATATATTTAAATTCACACAAGTGAAAAGTAAGCGTTTTTTAATGTGGTTAATTTTACAATTCCCGGAATTACAAGCTCGCAAAAAACAACGAAACATTTTGTATGCGGAATTAACTTACTACATTAGTTAGCTTATGTTACTAACTGGTAGACTTAGTTTGTAGCTAAATTAAATTTTCTCTTCGGATTCAACCAAACAAAATTTAGTAATTTAGATGAACGAATGCTTCATAGAATCAGGATTTTCAACCGAGAGAACTTTGTTTCATGCCCCATGACATATAAAATTCAAAACAAAACTGTAAACACTATATTTGTGATGAAATGGGCTTATTTTGTACGCAATTTGCTGTTATAATGAAAATGCTGATAAAAGCCGTCAAACATGTATTTAAAAGAATTGAAAAACATATGTAATTTTTTTCATCCCCCGGCAGCGTTGCGCAAGGAGGGGGGGATGTAGGAGAATGCTACGTTATTTACAAGGGGGAGGTTTGAGTTTTGTGACCAAATGGGGGGAGGGAGGGGTCGAAAATCTTCGAAAAAAAGCTACGTCATTTGTGTACGGCCCCTTATGTACTCCATCAGTTCAGAGCCTCCCAGATTGATGTCTGAGCTGCCCCAAATGATGTGATGAGCATTCGCGTCACTGCCGATAATGAGCGGAAGCCCATTGCTGCTACAATGTGATATAACGCTATTGAAATCATCAGAAGGAGATGACTCGTTATGCAGTAGATATGCTGAACAATATATATATTTTTTGTCTACGTTTCCGACAGTCAGTGTAACTGTGACAACACAGATATCGCGAGTTGTGAGCTCTGATATGAGACACGCGTCAATTGCCCTATTTGCAAGAATGCAAGCACGAGGCATTTCACAGGGTTAAGCATGCCTGTCTTGTTGTAAGCAATGAAGGCAGTGTTAAGTAACTTTCCAAAATAGAAAATTCCTTTATGGAATTACGGTTCTTGAACCTTTAAGTAACTTTCCAAAATGGAAGTTTCCTTTATGGAAATACGGTTCTTGAACCAATGCTCTGGAAGCTTTACCTTCCTGCATGAGTCGAGATAAATTCATAGTTGCTGTACGTTTATGCTGGAGATTGATTTGTGCTATTCTAACCATTGTTGATTAGAGAACTGTAGATTTCATTTCCAACATAAATTGCACAACAACAAGAGGACACCAAGCGAGTTAGGATGTTAACGCATATAGCGAGCCATATCAGGTTTAAATGGGACACGTGAAAAAACTTCGGTGTGTTGAGTGAACGTTCCGCTGCGTAATGCAGCATACTGGGGAGTTCGCCCAACTCTTCCCAGGCTCCGTTCTCTCAATGACGAAACTTTTAAACCCCCTCAACAATTTTACCCATAGCACGAGTCGCATGACACTATGGAATTTGGGTTCCCTGTTTGGTGGATTTTTACCACTGGAACAGATAGTCCGTAGTGTAGTTCTTAGCCGGTTGAAACAACCACTACTGACACTACACGGCTTATCTAGGCTGTTCGGTGAAAGAAGCTCACATTGAAGGACAACTTCCATAGATGGCCGAACAGCCGTTCATTTGGTCCTTCGAGCCGGATACCAAGGATATCCAGAAACAGAGTTTGTTGTGAAGTTTATTTCCCGACCTAACGGATTCCCAAATTAATCATTGCGTTACTGTTGGGACTGCATACGAACATTATTTCTGTGATAACACGCATCTCCCAATATTGCTATGCTACCAGTGCGTGTGTACAAGTAGAGGAAGCTACCTAGTGCCGAGTGCGAAGGGTATTGAGAGTGAAGAAAACTTGATCTCCGTATGTGCGAATGTGTTCCAGTCGATTCAGCAGCGAATCATACTAGTATTGTTTGGAATTGTAGCAGTGCTCGGATCACAGTGGGAAAACATTTTGCAGAAAGTGGCCAGCAGGTAAGTGGTGGCGTTGAGCTTATATTTGAGTTGAAAAAAAAACCGTTGCGTTTGTGCCACGTGTGGTCCACCAGTGAAAGATTAGAATGTCTAAGAGCGAGAAAATCATAATAGAAAAGCTTATCCAGCGAAAGGGTTGTTATGTTACGTGCGAGTTGGTGGAGAAATTTATTTAGAAGTATAGAGAGGAGCGGGATCAAGTACAGAAATCAGTGCGTATTGATGTTTTAGACCGAGCCTACCAAGAATTTCTGGAGGCTCAGGTGGAAATCGAGAGGAATGAGAGACCGGAGACGTTAGATGCCCGATTCATGGAGCGAACGGACTTCGAAGAGCGCTACTGTTTAGCTAAGGGTTTATTGTTTTCAAAGCGTCCCCTTGAAGCACACGAATCGATACTCAATAGTTCAGTAAATCCTTCCTCTATTCCAACTGCTGCGAATTTTCACTTGCGACTCCCGAAGATAGACTTGCCCAAGTTTGACGGTGATTTCTCCCGTTGGATGGCTTTTCGCAACTCGTTCCAATCAATGATCCACGTCAATGCTGGAATTCCTGCAGTCGCCAAGCTCCAATACTTGCTACAATCGCTAGAAGGTGAAGCAAAAAAGCCGTTTGAGAGCACTGATATTGTAGCCGATAACTATGCAGTATCTTGAGAGACTCTTTTGAGACGATACAACAATCGCAGATTATTAAGACGTCAACTTTTTCGAGCACTGTACGATCTGCCATCTGTACTCTCGGAGTCACGACAAGAACTACATACACTAGCTGATGATCGACACTTTAAGGCACTTGCGAAGCTGGGTGAACCGGTTCATCACTGGGACACTCCACTTACCACAGCAGTATGTCTTACAAACTTGATTCCACAACCCTTCAGAGCTTTAAAGAAAAAAACCTGCGGGAAGGATTCTGTTACGTATGATGATTTGGTGGAATTTCTATACAAACGAGTTCGAATTTTGAAATCTGTTGCTTCCGATATACAGTACCTACAGTACTGCTCTGCGCCTGTGGCCGGCAAACCGCATGCTCCACGAGTGGCCTCGAATGCAGCTGCATCCATCCAGCCCACTGTTTTAAGTTTTTCTGATCCACAGAACTTTGATACTGGGTGCCTCGTATGTTCGGAACGACATTCCATCTACCAATGGCGTCCACACGAAGGCTTTGCTGGAACTGTTTGTCTCCGGGTCACTTAAGTAAAAAATGCTACTCAAAGTTTTCTTATCGCCATTGTAACGAAAGACACCATTCACTGCTTCATGCTTCCGAGAGCGATATTGTCGCTTCACCTGAGAAGAAATCTGAGTTACAGCAACAACCTTCGACATCTTCTGGACTCCCATTGCCCTCTACAAATACAAGCATGGGCGCTCAACATATGAAAAACTGTATTTCCTTGAAACTGTCAGTCTATACATAGTCGACCGGTGTGGACAAGCACATATCGCACGAACTTTACTTAATTCGGGGTCAACATGAAATTTTATGTCCTATCGACTTGCAGACAAACTAGGACAAGCGTCACAGGTAGACATCACTGTTGCAGGAGTTGGACAAGTTATTAACCTTAACCGGCAGCTTACCGCTACAATAAAGGCCATTTCTTTACCATTTACTGCGACACTCAATTTTCTGCTTGTATCACAACCCAGCTAAGATTACCCAATGTTTCCGTCGATGTATCAGAATGGAAGATTCCAGAAATAACTTTGGCAGATCCTCAATTTCATAGTGCTGGTGGAATCGACTTCATCATTGGTGGTAAATTGTACCACAGTTTGCACACCGGCGACTTTTCCTAGGAGATGGTTTTCCAATGCTCGTCGAGACTGTGTCCGGTTGGACTGAATCATATGGAGGATCAGGGATCAAAAAGTGCTACTCCTTCAATCGAATCAAACTCCCTTCGACGCTAGGCATTGAAGTTGTCGCTTGTCAAACAACAATCAAAGGCAAAGATCTTTGCATTGCTTCTATTTACATTCCTCCTTGGGCCATGATGGGATATCGAAGACTCTCCAACGTGATTAAACACCTTCCCTCGCCCCGCCTGCTTCTTGGAGACTTTAACTCTCACGGTACAGAGTGGGGATGTCTATACGATTCTTAAACGCTTGGCGCTTGACGTATCTTGTGTACGTTTGGTAAATGGTAAATATTAGTTGTATGGAGCAAACGGTCAGTAATAACCAGTATTTCGTATCTTGGTTATCTTGCCAATTTGCGTGCTGTTCCAAGCTATTGATAATATTTATTTGCGGATCTCCGCTTACTGTCGGGGATTTACTTGTTCTAGACTCCATTTTTTTCGAAATTTAATATATAATAATTTAGCATCTAATAATTAAAAATTTAATATACAGTATATAATAATTTAATATCCACCTGTGATATATGCTTTTAGGGTTATTGGGAGGATACTTCAGTTTTGTGTAGTAAATAGTTGAAACATGAAAAAACTGTAAAGTGCTAACCATGATTTTATACATATATATATATATATATATATATATATATATATATATATATATATATATATATATATATATATATATATATATATATATATATATATATATATATATATATATATATATATATATATATATATATATATATATATATATATTGACAATTTTTTTATAGACTATTTTAGCCTAGATTTTAGCTAAAACCTGTTTACTGTTTGATTGTGTAGTGTATAAATTAGGTTTTGGTTAAATAGATCATAGTGTATGCTACTGAGGCATAAATCTAGACAATCGACACTATATAGTAATCAAATAACAACCTTTGTATAGCTGCAGCGCTGTTGTTGTAGAATATTTCCTGGTTAGTCGCCAATTTAAAGCTGGGGCGCAACGACTTGGATAGGGCGCAACAACCTGGATGGGGCACAACGACATTGATGGGGTACGAAAACTATAACGCCACTATACGTAAAGTGGACCGGGAAATGAGCGGCGTGAATGCAAACATAACGAAAAGTACTAAATTGGTGCTTTTTGCTATGAAGGGTGCATTCCACATAAAAATGAATATCGAGTTCTTCGAAAAAAAATTCTCACACCCTTTAACAAAAAAAGTGTGTCAATTGTTATTTGATAACCTTATGATTCAATAAATTGTACATATACCATAATAACCATAATGATAACTCGTAAACTTTACAATATATGGAAAGAAATTAAAATTAAAGTTGGATTTTTTATTGAACTTAAGAGTTCGGAAATTAGTATAAACAAATTGAATATTTTTATATCTCGAACCATTTTTTACTTTCTAAATATTTAGAATCATGTTGGAAAGATAGTGTAAAAAATTCATATGGAAGTCTGAATACTTCATGAGATATTTCAATAATACCAATAAAGCAAGGCTACTTTATAGTAGACACCCTGTGATAGAAACTTACAAAATGGTTTGTAAATCTGATGTGAATTTTGTGTCTTTTAACGTGGTAATTGCAATGCCCTGTTTTTAAACATACGCCCTAAACTGTTACTGTTGAGGTATTGGGCGGTAGTCTAGTACATAATATGCTAACCCTTAACATAGGCTTTGTTCAACAAGCTGAGCCACCCTAGGGACTGAAATATACCTCTATGAAGGGGTTATATACAAAGTTGTGGCGAAAAAGTGAGCCAAGTTCGTGATTTTTTTAAAGTGCTTAGTGCAAATTTTATTCGAAAAAGCGAAAGTAGTAGTGGTAGTACTCTCGAAGTTCAAAAAAACAGGCTGAATTAAAAAAAAAATCAAGATTGGCGGAGTTTTGGCCCATCCCCGAACCGTATTTTTTGGCAGAGCTTTGCAATGAACGGTCTTCAAGCCGAACCGCTCAACTGAAATCAAAAAAGTAAACTGATTTTTTAAGAAAAATGTATTGTGGTAAACTTGAACGGAGCGGTTTCCCAATAAAAAAGAATTTCCTTCAAAAAAAATTATGTTGATCAAAAAATGGAGTTCAAAAAATCATTGCAAAGAATTGATAATTTTTGGATGAAAAAGCAACCGTTCAAGTACAAGTGTAAATACAAACAATTCAAAAAAAAAATATTAAAATCGGACGAGTAGTTTTTGCGATATCACGTTCACCGCAACGGTACTTTTCAAAAAACTTCCGAGATAATTGCGTTTAATTTTTTGTGTTCACTTCATTCGCGAAAGAACCAGCGCGCTGCGAACCGGCTATAGTTTGAAATTTAGTTCTCCGACCTGGACAAAATTTCGCACAGATATTTTCAAAAGTGTGTACTTTCAGAATATTCAATAATTTTTATTCGATTTTTTTAGTTCCAACTTTGTATATAATCCCTTAATGATGAAGGTAAAAACTTCTTGATTTTTAGTGCATGAGCTAAATAATTTCATTTTATTTCAAAAATCGAAAGTTGCTTTTATTATAAATTCTAAAAAAATCAGATGGAGAGGGGGGAATAATTCCTTGGTATTAGAGACAGGGGTTCAAGTTAACGGGAGATCAACGGCATCGATTACAGACTCGGGCGGTCTTCGTCAGATGACGACCGACAACATATCGAATTGCGCGTGTGATGTTTGTGCTGCAAATTCCGCGTTTGTTAACATTTTCGACAGAGATGTTTCGTGTCACTTGCATCAAATCATCAAGGATGTACGATATATGTGGAAGAGGACACTTCTGAGAATGATAAGAAAAATAAAAGGGGCAGGTAAATCTATATATTGATGGTTTTTAGGAAAGTACATACGAGGGACATATAGAGGAGATCGCGGTTTGCCAGTACATCCCGCATTGGGACATTGGATGACCTTACTCGGGCCTGAAGGTAATTTAATAGTGGAGATCTGGTGGAACAATGCTCGGCGCATGTTTGTGCGATTGGCTCAGTTTTCTCCTTGGAGAATTCGATACCCAGCTGGAGGGCCCAATTATGCAAATTGTCCAAGACATCTTGCAATGGTCCTTGAAATTCGACCACACCGTCATCTGCAAGCTGCCCTAGCGTGACGGAATTGACAAGACATTTGTCAATGTCATTCACCTAAAAATTGTAGAGAAGGGGGCTTAGACATGAGCCCTGGGGAAGGCCCATGTAGCTAATTCGTGATGTCGACAAATAACTTTGTGAAAAATACATATGTTTTTCAGACAACAAGCCCCCTGAGTCAGTAAGAAAACTGATGCCATCTGCTCTTTGTTAGTATATGCCATTTGAATTCCTGTTGGGAGCAACGCAAAGCAATCGTTCGTCTCTTTGCCTTTGCGAAAGCCAAATTGTGTATCTGACAGTAAGTTATTTGCTTCGACCCAATTGTCGAGACACAATATGACCATTTTCTCGAACAACTTCCGAATAGAAGAGAGCATTTTAATCCGTCCATACGAGTTGTGATCGGAGGATGTTTTTATTGTTTTTTTTTTTGGATGGCGTGGACCTTCACTTGCCTCCAGCCATGAGGGACAAGGTTACTCTTAAGAAACATATTAAATTAATTCAACAAACGTCTCTTGGCAGATTCTCTAACAAGTAAAATTTGATTCTGTCTGGTCCTGGGGCTTCATTGTTACATTATCGTCCGCGGGGGGAAGCGACGCGGTAGATCTTCTGTGCCGGGGCGGAATCCGTACAAACCTTCTTGGCGAAATCGAATATCCAACGGTTTTAATATTCTACTCTCTCGTTAGTACTGTTTCAGGTTCGGTTTCTCTCATTAATCCGTCATCGAACCAGCGACAGTAAGCGTTTGTTGGCTTTCATAAAAATTTTCATTGGCTCAGGTAACCCGCCATTCCGGTTGATCTTGTACGCCGGTGACCTTCTTCGCGTACACGTTTCAACACTTTTTGTCCCACCACGGTCCACGAGAGTTCGCGTTCGGTGCACGTTTTCTGAGCTTGAATAGCGGTGTCGAGAATAAAGCCACCCAAGAAGCCGTACTCTTCCTCCGGAGGAAGGTCTTGCATGGACTCGAGTTTACCGGATGCCGAGGATGCTTAGCTCTTCCAATCACTATTTCGTTTGAGGACATACGAAATATTGATTGTACTCGTTGGCCTTAAGCCGTTAGCAATAGTGATTAAGATTGGCAGAGGATCGCTGCCGTGTCGATCAGGAATTACCTTCCACATGCAATCTAACCGAGTCGAGCAGAGG
Organism: Topomyia yanbarensis; assembly: GCF_030247195.1. Taxonomy (NCBI): domain Eukaryota; kingdom Metazoa; phylum Arthropoda; class Insecta; order Diptera; family Culicidae; genus Topomyia; species Topomyia yanbarensis. The sequence goes on from NC_080671.1 coordinate 234,168,036, forward strand.
GACAAGTCTAAGGAGCTTGGGCGCGCTGGGGGAGCAGGGATCCGTGTCATTTCACCGGTGTTCAAAATGGTCATCTTGAAGTTATCACAAAGTTTTTGGAGTGAGGTAGATTTCGATTATCATTATCATGAAAGCAATCCCATGCTATGCCGTATGAGTTAAAATCAATTAAAACTAACTTCGGTGCGGGAAAGAGTTCTGCAATGTCGCAAGATCTTCAATGCCTGGTGTCGAGAAAAGGTTAATTCTATTGAAAAAATAGCACTTTTTGATCCCCAAAAGTACTCTTCCGTAAGAGTGTTCACGATCCAAGTAAATAAAATTAAAATCTATTTCTGAAGTAAGTCACGTTTCGCATAATAAATTTTAATAGGATCGAGTTTCGGTATAATGTTTTTGCAATGCTACTGTTAAACAGTGATCAAATCCGTGACCTCGTTCGAATTAGCTATCGAAGGATACAATCGCTGAAAGGAGGGGCTATTTTGCAGTCAACTGCATTAAGAATGTTTTTATTGCAGTGAGAAAGCTTACCAGGATGCTTTAAAGAGGGTGTTCTGTAACAATACGGTCCACAGTGCTGGGAACTTCTTTTCTGAGCTCAGGTTTCGGAGACCAGGAGCTGTTTGCTTCGGTTTTGCACTAGTAAGTACTGTTATTTTTGGAGGACATTGAAAAGACACCGTCTGAACATTACAACGAATCTTAGGAGAGGAAAAGTTCCTCCTTTTTCAATTGGTTCTAGGCGCAGCAGAAGATGTTCCCTCCTGGTGTTCATCAGAGTCACCATCGTCAGTAGACAAGTCAGTATAGATTTTTGTAGAGACTTGTGGCTTAGCTATTTAAAGCAGCATTTCTGCGAAAGATCCCTTAGAGCGTCCCTGAAGGGAACTCTTCAGTTTCTCTCCGCACTGTATCATCATGTCGGGAGATTATGTTGATTTCCCCCACTGTAAAGATACTTTTCGACACCCCTCCCCCAGGAGTCATCCACATGATTCTCATCGCATTTCCCACAACGAACCGTATTGCTACAATGGGAGGCTGTGTGTCCTGATTGTTTACAATTTTTGCATTTCATTACCCGTGGCACAAAAAGGCGAACAGGTAGACGATCATTGTCAAAGAGGATGTAGTTAGGTAGAGCAAAACCGGCGAAGGTCACCCGATAGGAGTCTAAGTTGACGTATGACGTCCCGTCAGTTGCCACTGATGTTGAATGCAAACATTCTGTATCTTCCCTGACTGAAGCATGGGGTATTTAACCCTTGATAAGGCCGAGAGTTTGGGGCTAATAATGAATGTTATATTAATGGGAACACGATTCTTTCACTTCGTTAAGAATCTACATTTATTTCGTAATAAAAACTGTTTTGAAAAAGGTGGCAATATAGTTGCCACCGCCCGGTAAACACATTTTATGAAACTCTATTTCTTAAGGATAGTATAGGAAGAAATCCAAACGAAAGCTTAAGCTAGCTACCGTTATGCCCGTTTTTTATGTAACCATTTTTGTTATTGCTAGATTCGCTGTTTTTACCTCCACTTTATTCAAAATCGAGTTAATTGTATTGTCTATGCAGAAAAAGGAAAGGTGACGACCGCGTCACATTCAACCCGATTAGATGGTACATATACACTATACTCCTTTGCAAAAGGCCCGTAGCCAGCAATATAATTTGCGTGCTTCAAATTATTTTCCTCCACCAGAAGCTTATCAGGGCTAATTATTGATGTTTCTGTCACCGCCGAATATTGCTTCATCAGAACTCGAAAAATCTGCAATAGATTCAAACATTTCTTGTCTTCGGTCCAGAAAAGTTTACAAATGGCCCGGTTGCGGAGGGTAGGTTCATTTTCAGTCCGGGAGGTGATTTTATTGCGACATCCATCTCGCCTTGAGGCAAACCACTATCAACGAAAGCCGTTTTTGCACGGGTTGTATTATAGTCATGAATGAGGAATATACAGTCGTGATTCACTGGTTGGGCCACAGCTTATGTCCAACTAACGAATGTGATTCGCTAGTTGGACCAACTGACAAATGTCAAAAACTCTCCAAAGAAGACGTTAGTAGTGTAAAAGATTAATAAATAGATTGTCAAAGCAAATTTGACATAAGATTTTAACGTTCATATGTTTTTTAGTTGGACAAAGGTCCAACAGCACAGCACGAAATATTATCTGTCATTCTGCCTGAGACTTGCGCGCTATTCATTCAACTTTCAGCCAAAATATCTTATGAAGGTTGCAATGATGTTTGGAAGGATTATTTGAAAACATCCATACCATGAAAAAATCATATAGGATGAAATACTCTTGCTTATAACACTAAACTTTTGCACTCTCTTTCTTCTACTACTTGATGAAGCTACAATATGCACATATTTGTATCACATATACTTATTTATACATCACACTTACTTTCACTTTGAACACACGTACATATTACATTTTCAATGATAAAGTATAGCGAAAATTATTTTTTATTGAATTAATTTTTTGAGGACCTCACAAAAATAGGTCTTGCCAAGAACCTTCCAAACAAGTATTCTACACAAAAAATATAATTTTATTGGTTTTGTGACAACTCAGAAAAAGGTATCTAAAGCTTTTGGTGTCGGTTTTAATCATACTTCTACAGGTTAAACCATTTAAAATTTTATTAGCCAGAAAATTACTATGAGATGTTGTTCCTCTGTCATAATAACAATTTTAAAATGAGAGGTTGGTTAACTTGATTGCAATATCAGCCATGGTATTCAGATAAATTCAATTTTCTTGAACGATATAGACACTGTGGGTATACAGAATAACTTTTGAACCAGAAGTCGTAGCCTATTACTTTTCTTGGAAAAGTTGTACACTGTACTAGTATCTGCCGGAGTTAGCATTGTACATTTTTTAGAATATATAGGAAACTGTCTACACGAATTTAAATATTGTTGATTGTTTATCCATGTTAAATCATTTACAAACTTTAAACCATTTGTGCCAAAATATAGTGCAGCATATCAAATCAAAATTTTGCATTTAGTTAATGGTGATCATAGTTCTAGATCGGTTTCACTGAATATGAAAATTTGTGCCACCCTAGTAGTCATATGTTTGTTAAACATGTATCTGAAAATAGTGAAAACTGACGAAACTACGGCATTTATCTTGAAATGTATCTAGTGAAAATGTAATCGTGCACAGATCATTCGCACGATTGATTTGTTCAGAAATATTTCCTAAATTATGAACGAAGGGTTTTGCATACAAAGATGAATAACTTTTATAAGCATAAAACATTAATTGCATCCTAATTATTAGCGCATTTCCCAAAATTCCACGCGGCCTTTCCCGATTGAAATACGCCGATACGTGATACGCCGCGCTTAGCCCATCTGTCATAATATCGCGATTTTGCATAAGGGCTAAATAAATATGGACCAACAGGTCTGTGCCACAAAAGGAGAAGGGCTAAAGGATATTGTCCCAGAAAACAGCACAGCGTTATGCAACGTTTTGTGCAGGTTGATTATACCAGGTGCAAGTGGTGCCAAATTCACCACGTTCATTCTGAATTCAAAAGTCCTTTTTATATTACAGAATTGATAAAATTGGTTAAATGAGTTAAGCTAATCCATCAAATTCGGTTTTAAAAATTGTCCTTGCGTTTAAACCAAAATGGGAGGCTTATTACTACCGCTACATACTAAATTTCAAGCGCAAATAGCAAATACAATTGCTAGTTACACCAAAAGCTTACTGGCAACCTTACAGCGGCATTTAAGAAGCAGTTGGTGCGGCGTGTACGCTTCAGTGAATCTCTCAATAAAAATTCCAATGTATAGGACGAACTTGTTAATAATTATTGGAGTATACCAAATATCAAACGTAGTTAATTCAATCGTGCGTGCAAACTCGAAAAAGACGGGAGCGAACTTGGTGGGCGCAATGTCAGAACCACCACAACGAATTCTCTAGACTATAAATGGTACTGGCTTTCAATTTCCAAGCAAAAACGTGATTGGAACACCAGCGAACCACCTGTTTTTTTCTTTTTTCCAATACGGTGCACATGCGCCGGGCATGTCATGTTTGTTCTTAAACGACTTTTTTCTTCGCTCCTTAGAGCGTTGCAGTAGTTCTGTGCAAAAGTTTGAGCTTAGAGATACAAAGAGGCGCGTGAGTTCGGGCTTCCGAGTTTTGTTTTTTTTTCATCAGCTGTATAAGTATAGTCAAGCTAACACGATACATAACAGCGTGATGGCAAAGTGGAATACATAAGTTGCGCTTGAGTGTGAACGATCCAAGCGCAGAGCTCCTGTTCGTGCATACATGGGTACGGGGCATTGCAAGATGACGCGTCGTATGAGTAAAAATGCTCGAAGATATGACACGCTCAGCGAGCTTGTTTACATGGACTTCGAAAATTGCAGTGCAAGAAATTGCTTATAAATTCTAACGCCATGTAAATAAGCTCTCTGAGCGTGTCATATCTTCGAGCATTTTTACTCATATGACGTCACCTTGCAATGTCCCATACCCATGCCATGCACGGGCCGCAGCTCAATACGCTTGAATCGTTCACGCTCAAGCGAAACTTTTGTATGTCACTTTGCGTAAACGTTATTATGTATCGCTATAGCTCAGTTAGTAAAGGGGTTTCTTTGGTGAGATATTGATTGTCGGTTCAAGTCTTGGTAATTGTTTAACGCGAATTTATTTTTATGTCAGTATGGTCACCAACACATACGTAAGGGGCCATACACAAATGACGTAGCTTTTTTCGGCGATTTTTGACCCCTCCCTCCCCCCTCGTAGCATTTGGTCACAAAATTCTAACCTCCCCCTCGTAAATAACGTAGCATTTACCTACGCCCTCCCCCTCGTCCCGTGCAAAGCGGCCGGGGGATGAAAAAAAATTACATATGTTTTACAATTATTTGAAATACATGTTTGACTATCAACATTTTCATTAAAAAGGCAAATTGGGTTCAAAATAAGCCCATTCAATGACAAATATAGTGTTAATAATTTTTTTTAAATTTTATATGGCAAGGGGAGCATGAAGAGAAGTTCCCTCAGTTCACAATCCTACAGCCGCCAATGATTCTAAGAAGCATACGTTCATCTTAATTAAATTACTAAATTTTGTTTGGTTGAATCCGAAGTGAAAATTTATTTCAGCTACCAAACTAAGTCTGCTAGCTGGCAACATTAACTAACCAATGTAGCAAGTTAAATCCGCACACAAAATCTTTTCGCATTTTTGCGAACTTGTATTTCTGCTAAACGAAAAATTTACCTCATGAAAAACCGCGTCAAAAGTAACTTGTTTAAATTTAAATTTATTTCTCTTGGGAATGGAGGATCATTAAGTTGTTTTCTCTAAACAATGGGTTTTAAACTTAATGCTACGTCGCACAACTTCTGACCCTACCCTCCCCCTCGTCACACTTCGTCATAAATTTGGTATACCCTCCCTACCCCCCAAAATGCTACGTCATTTATGCATGGCCCCTAAGAGTTATTTGCCTGCGACGTCAAGCCATAACCGAACTTTTGAATGCGAATGAAGTTCCGGGCCAGAGAACTCCTTCCACTCTGCAATCAAGCCAGCTAGCCAGCCAGCTGTGCTACTAACGGTACATTATTTGTTTCTGAAATTTTATGTTTGACATATAAGCTGATGAAAAAAGTATAAACAAAACTCGGAGGAGCGAGAACTCATGCCTCTTTTTATGTCTAAACCCCAACCCTTACACAGAACTACTGCAACGCTCTAAGGAAAGAAGAAAACAGTTGTTTAGGGACGATTCATAAATTACGTAACGCTTTTAGGGGGAGGGGGTACGACAAGTTGTGACATGTTGTGACATAGGGGGAGGGGGAGTAAGCTAGATCGTTACGTAATGTTTTCACCGAAGAATTTTTTTTTTCAATGAATAACATATTAGAAGAGGGGGGATGGAGACATTTGTGACAATTTGTTACACGGGGGAGGGGGAGTCAATTTTGGGCAATTTTTCCGTTACGTAATTTATGAATGGACCTTATCCACACGCACGACATGCCCGGCGCATATGCACCGTATTGTCTAAAAGAAAAAAGAGAAGAAACAGGTGGTTCACTGAAGTGTTCCAATCATGTTTTTGCTTGGAAATTTAAAGCCAATGCCATTCTCAATGATAGGTAAGGGACCATTCATATATTACGTAACGCAAAAATTGCCCAAAATTGACTCCTCCCTCCCCCATGTAACAAGTTGTCATAAATTTCTTTCTCCCCCCTCCTCTATTACGTAACAAATTCCCCGAAAAAAAAATTGTTACGTAACGATCTGGCTTACGCCCTCTCCCTCATATGTCACAATATGTCACAACTTCTCGTACCCCCCCCCCCCCCCCCCTAAACGCGTTACGTAATGGAACTTTCTAAATGGAGCCTAGCTTTGCAGGGATGATTGCTTTCGACGATAGCATGTTTTTGTTACAGCTCGGCAAAACTGCATACGCAGCTCTTTGCATATATCCCAAGTAACAATTGAAGTTTTATAGTACGCTACAAGTGCAATCTAAGTTTTATCAGTGGCTATAAAACTACCATAAAACCTCAATTGTTACTAGGTATATTTGTATGATCGTTATCTTATTGTTGTTTTTTCATCAGATTTTTAAATGGTCCTAGGGATCAAAATCAACGAATGTTCTGTGCATGATTACATTTTACTGTATATATTTCAAGATAAATGCCGTAGCTTCGTCAGTTTTCACTATTTTCACATACATGTTTAACAAACATATGACTACTAGGGTGGCACAAATTTTCAAATTCAGTGAAACCGATCTAGAACTACGATCACCATTAACTAAATACAAAATTTTGATTTGATATGCTGCATTATATTTTGGCACAAATGGTTTAAAGTTTGTAAATGATTTAACATGGATAAACAATCAACAATATTTAAATTCGTGTAGACAGTTTCCTATATGTTCTAAAAATGTACAATGCTAACTTCGGCAGATACTAGTACAGTGTACAACTTTTCCAAGAAAAGTAATAGGCTACGACTTCTGGTTCAAAAGTTACTCTGTATACCCACAGTGTCTATATCGTTCAAGAAAATTGAATTTATCTGAATACCCTGGCTGATATTGCAATCAAGTTGACCAACCTCTCATTATAAAATTATTATTATGACAGAGGAACAACATCTCATAGTAATTTTCTGGCTAATAAAATTTTAAATGGTTTAACCTGTAGGAGAAGTATGATTAAAACCGACACCAAAAGCTTTAGATACCTTTTTTCTGAGTTGTCACAAAACCAATAAAATTATATTTTTTGTGTAGAATACTAGTTTGGAAGGTTCTTGGCAAGACCTATTTTTGTGAGGTCCTCAAAAAATTAATTTAATAAAAAATCATTTTCGCTACACTTTATCATTGAAAATGTAATATGTACGTGTGTGTCATAGTGAATGTATTGGCATTTTCGTTTTTGACAGTGCACTACACCGGTGCAATCGGTGCTACACTCATTCAAACTTGGGTGTAATCAGTCTATCTCTCGATTTGCACTACACCTGTGTAGCACCAAGAAAAAACGAAAACGCTATAAGTGTGATGTATAGATAAGTATGTGTGATACAAATATGTGCATATTGTAGCTTCATCACGTAGTAAAAGGAAGAGAGTGCAAAAGTTTAGTGTTATAAGCAAGAGTATTTCATCCTATATGATTTTTTTATAACATGCATGTTTTCAAATAATCCTTCCGAACATCATTGCAACCTTCAATGTCATTTTATATTAAGAGAAGAGTTGCACACGTTGTACATTCTTTGCTGTTAAAATTCATTCACGCGGTAAAGCTACCTACTTCAGGTTTTGACTTTTCGGGATTCTGATTAGCAACGATCCAACGATGTACACAAAAGATCAACGTCTCACTGTGATAAAGTTTATCCAGGATAATCCTAGAGACCAAACAAAACAAAATTTTTTTTTTTTTATTCAAAAGGGACTGATAAGCGATACGCATAATAAAAGCCTTCCTGTGCATTTCTGCTTTTGGTATAGTGTGATAATAGTGGAATTGAACTATCACAAAGATTCCCCCAGTCATTCGTAATGGATCACAAATATACATAACCATCTAAACAGCGTGTCGGTTTTATCCCAACAGCGAACATTATTCCAAAACCCAACGCGACAGAAGCGGTTACACCAACCGATGCTGCTCAATTTTATCCAGAATCGAACCAGAAATGTACGACCAAGATCTCTGCACGCTTCCTGCCACATCTTTGGCAGATATTTTGTTCGATTCGTGCTAAATTCTACCAGGTAGGAATTGCCAGGCTCCTTGCACAGTTTATGTCCGAGTTAGGCCAGGGTTTAGCTCGGTTCCTGTCAAAATTTTCCAGAAAACGCGAGCGAAACTGAGTTCGTCCTACCTCAAGTAACCCGACAGGATACGCGCAGAAATCTGACAGGGCTGCCAAACCAAGACTTACAGAAATCTAGCAGAGCGGTCTCTGCCAGAAAATTTGCTCACTGGGCTAGTGCTCAAATTTTTATTTGGCTTGAAAAAACTTTTGTAGGTGAGTTTCGTGATGAGAAAAACGAAAATAATGTTGATAATTCATGTAAGCCATAAATTTTTTATTAAAGCCTTAAAATAAGTAGGCCGCCTAGAGGCGGTGTTGGGTGGTGTTAACGTGAACGAAACAGAATGTAATGCAACATAAGTACATGGGAGAATGTATTACACAGTCCTTGAAGTGCAGGACTATAAACAGTGCCACATGTCTAATACAAAAGGAGAAAAAAAGATTGCGCCAACTTACCCCAGACTCCCCTAAATACAATTAAATGATAAGAACATCCATATTCTAACAGCAGCATTCACCCAAAGATTTTAAAACATGCTTCTTTTCAGCTAAAATTGCACATAAAGCTAGTTTCGGTGCGATAAGTAATCACAAAAGACTGATTTTTTTTTCGCCCAGGTGCCCAACACCGCCTTTATGCGGGCAAAGTGTTTTACCAAAAAAGCTAAATTTCCGAATTATTCAACTAAACCAAATCACTTCTACAGTAAAATGCTACTAACAGGCTACTCAAAAAAAAAATTAGTTATTAAAATTTCCAAAAATAGTTAAAATTTGTTTAATGAAGATTACCACTAAACACGAAATAGTTTTTTTTCCACGTTTCCATCGAATTTTGAACTTTGAGCTTCAATTTCCTTTAACAGAAAGCTACGATTATTCAAACAATGTGTATGTATGAAATGTGTGAGCGTTGGGAAGAAATACTAGTGCGGATGACAACATACAATCATGTTTTAGTAGTTTTATTTAGATTTTTAAAGAGACCGCCTAGAGGCGGTGTTGGGAACTAGGGGGTTAATTTGGTTAAAACCTTAACATCCACCAGCAAAATCTAACATCCAGACGATTAACATTGCTGTCGTTTGTTTTGTTTTTTTGTGACATTTGACGTACTAATGAAAGTTTAATTTGTCTTCAAATGCTGTACATAATAGTACAAATAATAACCTGTCATAATAAAATGAAGAAAAAAATTATTTATGGAGAAAGTCGCAGGGATCGGTTTTATTCGTAATTCCCCTAAAATTGCTAGTCGTAACCCGGTGAACTTATGATTAATGGCACTCAGAAGAAGTTCATGTATATTTCAACCAAGCGACTGTCTGTCGGTACGGTATGGTTCGAAAACGCGCTACGGAGTAAACATATGGTTGGTGGTAATTGGCCGGTTCGAGCCCATTCGCTACCTCTGTTTTTCCGGTTCTTTTTTTTTTTTTTTCTAATTACGATATGATGTTCATATCGCGATGTTTTATTTGAAAGATGCTTTTTGTTAGATATATTTGAACGACATCAGATGCAATGAAAATTTACAGGTTTCTTTCAAATTGTTGTAAAATGACTGATGCAACTAGCAACATAAGTGGCCTTAATGTTCAGATGTTATCGATATAAACAGCAAGATTTGAAGGGCATTAGTTTTGGATCTTGATTTTTTTGCTGCCTGTAAGCGGAATCGATAGTATTAAATAAAATAATAAGGGAAAGTTCCCGGTTATGGCATATCTGTTATTCTGGCGTGGCGCTTTATTGCATTTTTGACAAAGTTATATTCTAAGCTTTTAGGTTTATGATGGTATTACTATCATTATCGCTGGATGCTCCATTCAAACATTTTTGGGTTCAATCAAAATGCGCTCCAGGTCCGCAGACTCTGTCTTTCTGGTGTTTAATGACAGATATCGCCAAACTTACTCACCTGCAATATACTGCTCATGATCACATATTTGTCATATATTTGGGATTATTAATTTTTATGGAAATGATTTGCGATCATGGGCAGTATAACTTGCTGCAGTTTGGCTGAATTTTCTATTGAATACTCATTAGCTCTGAGATACTTACCATATCTGAAATTTTAAGCAGAATAATATTTTTTCGAAATTGCTTATGGTAAACGAAATTGTAAACTTATGATTGGTTAGTGAACATAAACAGTGTAGAGTTTTAAAATATTATTTTTGTGCTCAATATTAATAGCGTCTAAACCATTGGTTTTACGGTTAGTTCGGAAAATTTTCGTTATTTCCAAACGCGTTTTTTCGATTCCAAACAAATTCAAATAGAGACTTACTGTATTCAGTAAAGTTGTAGCTAATTCTAATACCAACAAAGGAATTTATTGAGAACACTTGTAAAGTCATGAAGAGGCTGATCATGTTATGTGGATGTCGAGATTCTATGTATGAATAAATGTTGAGTTAACCAAATCGGTTATAATATTGTCATGATTTAATCACTGTAGTGTAGTAAGTAGCGTAATGTATTGTTTGATTAGAAGCATAAGTTCCAGTTTTCTAGCTCCCACTCTCTCAGACCGCCAAAGCTTTAGGTTTTTTTTATGACAAAGTTATGATTTTTTTCAATAATCAAACCGCAAGTTAATATATTAATGTGATGTTATGTAATATATTTTTGCATTTGCGAAATTGTTTATTAATTACAAATACCTTCAAACTGATCTAATTGACTGACATTGTACTTTGAGGAATTCAATTTTTCGAATTTGTCCAGTATTCATTTTGTTAACTTCTAATTTTATCAGATTGTAATATCACAAAATAATTAGTCTACAGCATCGAAATAGCAGGTCTAGGTCGTATATTACTATTCCAAATAACAATTGGCTTATTAAATAGAATTGGTCAGTAAAAATGATTTTATGGAAATATGATTTTGTGAGGCTAAAAAAGTGACCTTTCTCCTAACGTTACTAGAGGCAAACACTGATTGTCTACCTTTTGAGATACTGCGCGCCCTTTGTGGAATTCTGCAGAAACGGTTGGAGATACGATCAAACCGACTCAAAATTCACCCTTTGAGGTAGCAAAATTGCCTATTTACCCTAAAAAAAATTACATACAAAAAATTTTTTGTTGGTCGTTATTGGGATTCAATCGCCCTCACCTTTATAATTTTAGCGCGAACATAGCGTTGCTGTCTCTAATATGTACCGTTCGAACCATTCTGTCCCGCCCCAACGCCCCGTTACCCATACCTTTAACTTATGAAGTAATGAGCTTATTTTCACCATGTTTCTATTTGCCATCTTTGTTCAACGCATTGGGCGACAATTGAGGCACTAAATTCGAATTTGCGTTGCGCTCAAATACGAGGATTTCATTGTTTTCAGGGCATTTGTGTTATTAGATTGATTCTAAACAACGAAGCAAAGCTCTTGATGCCAATTCATACGCATTCCATCGATTGTAGGCCGAGTAATTAATGAATTAGTGAGGTAAGTTCCTTAATAGGGTGAAAATAGGCAATTTACCCTATGTAAAAGTAATGATAGTGGGCCTTCTTGTAGATGGATATACTGGATATATTTTTCCTAGAATTCATTTTAATTCAATATGTTGAACACCCAGAATTGGAACTTAAAATCGCAACGAAAGACGTTGACAAGTGCTCTAAGCATCAGATGCTCGAGAAAACATGAAGACCGAGTGACTGTCGATCGAGCCAGTAAGAGACACAACTATTCTGATAGAACAACATTGTTGTTCAAGCTGTAAGTTACAATATTACATCATCACAAAGTGTTAGAAAGTTGATAGAACTGCTGATCATCGGCAATTGTCGCGTTTTCGCGTTTGAATAACTAGATACTTCAATGGTTATCAAAGTTGCTAAACTTTCGTATTCCTTAGTTGCTGTTACCATTCAGCTCTTCCTTGCCGAACACCTGAAATGAATGAATGATAAAATACTTTCATATTTTACTTGATGGGCTATATCGTGTCGGTTTCGAAATGTATATATATAGTTTAGTTAGTAACGTTATAGCAGATCAACTTAAAGGTCGTGAGTTCAAATCTATGTTTTCTCTCGTTTTATATAGCGATTTTTTTTAAAGGTAAAATAGCTCAAGCCAGTTTACTGTGCATCTTTCCTTTTTTATGTATTCATTACAGCAAATTAAGTTTTCAAGTGCTTAATCCTCAAAAAGGCAAGCTAAAATCGTGGCTTTAACAAGCATTGCTCCTAAATCCCGGTGATATTAAGTCTTTTTTGGCTTTCCATCAGTGAGAGAATTAAAAGCCCGAAAAAGCTCCATCATTTCTGTTCATACTTACAAGTTTATTCAAATTAGAGGATAATTATTGTAACCAGCCGTGACTCTGAGACCACTTGCCTTTCTGAGGGTTAAAGAATATTAGTAATGCATATATTTTAAACATGGTATACAACACATAAATGATCTGATAGAACGTTTGACAGATGAGTAATTATTGTATTCATCATTAAAGTTGTTTTGAAAAAGGGATATTTCAGTGTATCAGTGATTATCTAAGGAGAGCAGATGAGTGCCTTAAGAGACATGATCTTCTACAATTAACAAAAAAATCAAAGCTTTTTGAGCGATTTAGTGGAGGGGCTAAGACATGGTCTTTATTAATCACATAATAAAGGTTCAAGTTAATTTTATTAATACCTCAGCATGCAAAAAATGGATTGCGTTAAAATCGTTATCAATATTATGGCTTCATTCGTCAGTACAGTATTAAAATTCGCACAAAAAACGGGTGTTACACGCAAGCCAATGATTACATTTTAAGAGCATTTATAGTATGGAAGCGCCCTACGAGTTGGGATATTCTATCCACTACCATCTCATGAGCTCAAATACTCATACCAACGCCCCAAAGAGATACAGTTTATGCGTCCCACAAAATCTGAAAGCACCCGGCAAGTTAGGATAGACTATTCGCATAACGCCCCATGAGCATACTACCTACCCGTTAGCCCAACATACTCATACTACTGACCCATAGAGCCTGAAAACGCCCTGCAACTTAGGATAGATTATTAACGCCTCATAAGCTTAAATACTCATTTATATGCGCCCCAAAGATACTGAAACCGGTTGAAAGCGCCTTGTAAGTTTGCAAAGCTTATTGCCCACCTATCTAATTGCCAGGCGAGCCATGGGAATATCATACTAGCTCTCCAGCGAGTGTGGAAGTGCTCTGCAATATATGGGAATATTATACTAGCGCCCAATACAGTCTCGGAGTGCCGTGCGAACTATGAGAATATCGGACTTGCGCCCTAGGCAGTTTAGGAGAGCCCTGCGACCTATGCGAATATCAAACTGGGGCCCGAGAGACTCTGAGAGCGCCCTGCGAGCAATGTGAATATCATGCTGGCGCCCCATAGAGTCATATTAGCGCCCTGTGAGCTATGAGAAGTAACGACCCTGAATCCCTCTGGATAAAGACTCGACACGTCAATCGTTTGTTTACCATTTATCTGTCAGTGTCATTCCAATCGAGCACGAGACCTGTCAATGGCCCTCGTTCTAGAAGGATTCGAAGCGATTTTCTTCGGAATGAGGGCTTTTGACAGGTCTCGTGCTCGATTGGATTGACACTTACTGATAAATAATAAGAATAAGATAGAGATGGCGAGTCATTATCCAGAGGGATTCAGCGTCTTTAATGAGAAGCACCCCAGCGAGTGCGGAAGCGCTCTCCGAGCTATTGGAATATCATACTAGTACTCCAGAGAATCTTACAGCGCCCTACGAACTATGAGAATATTAGACTAGCTCCCTAGAGAGTTTGAGAGCGCCCTGCGAACTATATGAATATCGTAACAGCACTCGATAGAATTTATGAGCGCCCTGCAATCCATGAGAATATTAAACTAGCACCCCAGAGAATTTCCAAGCGCCCTGTAATCTAAGAGAACATCAGACTAGTAACCTAGAGAGTTTGAGAGCGCCCTGCGAGCTATGGGAATATCATACTAGCGTCCCAGAGAATCGAAGAGCGCCCTGCGAGATATGTGAATATCATACTAGCGCCCCATAGAGTCTCGGAGCGCCGTGCGAACTATGAGAATATCGGACTTGCGCCCTAAGGAGTTAAAGAGAGCCCTGTGACCTATGCGAATATTAAACTGGTGCCCGAGAGACTCTGAGAGCGCCCTGCGAGCAATGTGAATATCATGCTGGCATCTCATAGGGTCATATTAGCACCATAGGGAGCTTGAGAGCGCCCTGTGGGCTATGAGAAGCACCCCAGCGAGTGCGGAAGCGCTCTCCGAGCTATGGGAATATAATATTAACCCTCCAGAGAATCTAAGAGCGCCCTGCGAACTATGAGAATAACAGACTAGCGCCCCAGCGAGTTTGAGAGCGCCCTGCGAACTGCGTGAATATCGTAAAAGCGTTTGAATCTAAGAGCGCCCTGCGAACTACGTGAATATCGTAAAAGCGTTTGAATCTAAGAGCGCCCCGCGAACGATGAGAATATAACACTAGAGAGTCCCAGATTGTCCTGCGAGCTATAGCTCGAGAGAGCCTGAGAGCGCCCAGCGAACCATGTGAATATCATTATAACGCCCCATAGAGCCAAACTAGCGCCCTGCGAGCTATCAGAATACCAGAGCTCCAGCAAGTGTGGAAGCGCTCTCCGAGCTATGGGAATATCATACTGGCGTCCTAGAGAGTGCAGAAGCGTCCAGTGAACAATGAGAATATCAGTCTAGCGCCCTCAAGAATTTGAGATTACCCTACGAGCTATGGGAACAAAATACTTGCGCCAGAGAGAATGTGAGAGCGCCCTACGAACAATGTGAATATCATGCTAGAGCCCCATAGAGCCATACTGACGCCCTAGAGAGCCTAAGAGCGCCCTGCGAGCTATGAGAATATCAAACTAGCGCCCTAGTGAGTTTTAGAGTGCCCTGCGAGTTATGGGAATATTGTACTAGCGCACGAGAGAATCTGAGAGTGCCCTGCAAACTATGAAAATATTTGCTAGCGCTCCAGAGAATGTGTGGGAAACCTAGAAACTAAGAGAACATCACACTAGGGCTCTAGAGAGTTTAAGAGCGCCATGCGAGCTATGGGAATATCGTACTGGCACCCGAACCCAGAATCCGAGAGCACCCTGCGAACTATAGAAATATCAGACTAACGCCCCAAAGAATCTGTGAGCACCCTGCGAACTATGAAAAGAGGTTGGGAGCGCCCTGCGAGCTATGGGAATATTACACTGGCCCCAGAGAGTATCTGTGGGCGCCCTGCAGACGATGATAGTTTCATAATATCCTAGAGAGTTTGAGAGCGCCCTGCGAGGAATATCATGCTTGCGCTCGAGAGAATCTGAAAGCGCCATGATATGCTGACTGCGAGCTATGTGAATATCATTCTAGCGCCCCATAGAATCTCGGAGTGCCGTGCGAACTATGAGAATATCGGACTTGCGCCCTAGGGAATTTAAGAGAGCCCTGCGACCTATGCGAATATTAAACTGGTGCCCGAGAGACTCCTGTGCCCTGTGAGCAATGTGAATATCATACTGGTGCCCCATAGAGTCATATTAGCGCCCTGCGAGCTATGAGAAGCACCCCAGCGAGTGCGGAAGCGCTCTCCGAGCTATGGGAATATCATACTAGCACTCCAGAGAATCTTAGAGCGCCCTACGAACTATGAGAATATTAGACTAGCGCCCTAGCGAGTTTGAGAGTGCCATGCGAACTATGTGAATATCGTAAAAGCGCTCGGGAAAATCTAAGAGCGCCTTGCAGTCTATGAGCATATTAGACTAGCGCCCCAGAGAATTTGTAAGCGCCCGGCAAATTAAGATAAAATCAGACTAGTAACCTAGAGAGTTTTGTGAATATCATACTAGCGCCCTGAAGAGCTTGAGAGCGCCCTGTGAGCTATGATACTACGTATCATATTTGGGCCCTAGCGAGCATGGAAGCACTCTTCGAACTATGGGAATATGATACTGGTATCCCAGAGAATCTGAGAGCTCCCTACGAACTATGGGAATGTCAGATTAGCGCACTAGCGAGTTTGGGAGCGCCCTGCGCTCGAGAGAACCTGAGAGCGCCCTACGAGCTATGTGAATATCATACTTGTGCCCTACAGAGTCATACTAGCGCCCTAGAGAGCCTGAGAGCGTCCAGTGAGCTATGAGAATATCATTATAACACCCCAGCGTGGAAGCGCTCTCCAAGCTATGTGGATATCACAATAGCACCCCATAGGGTCTCGGAGCGTACTGCGGGCTATGAGAATATCAGACTAGCGCCAATGTGAGTTTTAAAGTGCCCGGCGAGCTATGGGAATATCACACTGGCTCCCCAGAGAATCTGAGAGCGCCCTGCAAACTATGAGAATATCAGACTACCCTACTGAGTTTGAGAGCGCCCTGCGAGCTATGGGAATATCATAGGAGCAGCCCAGAGAGTCTGAAAGCGTCCTACGAACAATGAAAATATCAAACTAGCCCCTAGTGAGGTCGAGAGTGCCCTACGAGCTATGGAAATATCATGCGCTCGAGAGAATCTGAGAGCGCCATGATATGCTGGCTGCGAGATATGTGAATATCATTCTAGCACTCCATATAGCCATACTAGCGCCCAGCGAGCAATGAGAATACCATACTAGCGCCCCAGCCAGTGTGAAAGCGTTCTCCGAGCTATGGGAATATCATACTGGCATCTTAGAGAGTCCGAAAGCGCCGAGCGAACAATGAGAATATCAGACTAGCGCTCTCAAGAGTTTGAGATTACCCTACGGGCTATGGGAACAAAATGCTTGCGCCAGAGAGAATCTTAGAGCGCCCTGCGAGCAATGGGTATATCATACTAGCGCCCCATAGAGCCATACTAACGCCCTAGAGAGTTTGAAATCGGCCTGGAGCTCTGAGAATATCAAACTAGCGCACTAGTGAGTTTTAGAGTGCCATGCGAGCTATGGGAATATCGTACTGGCGCCCCAGATAATCCGAGAGCGCCCTGCGAACTATAGGAATATTAGACTAACGCCCCAAAGAAGCTGTGAGCGCCCTGCGAACTATGAAAATATCGGACTACCACCTGAAGAGTTTGGACTACCGCCTGAAGAGTTTGGGCGCTCGAGAGAATCTGAGAGCGCCCTGCGAGCTATGGGAATACCATACTAGCTCCCCATACAGTTATACTAGCGCCCTAGAGAGCTATGAGAATATCGAACTAGCGCCCAAGAGAGTTCGAGAGCGTCCTGCGAGCTATGGGAATATCATGTTGGCGCTCGAGAGAATCTGAGAGCGCCTCGCGAGCTATGCTAATATTTTATTTGCGCCCCATAGTCATACTAGCGCCCTAGAGAGCTTGAAATCGATCTGCGAGCTATAAGAATACTATATTAGCACCCCAGCGACCAAGGAGGCGCTCTCCGAGCTATGGGAGTATTATACTAGCGCCCCAGAGAGTCCGAAAGCGAGCTATGGGAATATTATACCGGCGCCAGAGAGAATCTGAGAGCGCCCTGCGGACGATGAGAGTTTCATAATATCCTAGAGAGTTTATCATGGTGGTGCTCAAGGGATTCTGAGAGCGCCCTGCGAGCTCTGTGAATATCATACTGGAGCCCTGAAGAGCTTGAGAGTGCCTTGTGAGCTATGATATTATACATCATACTGGGGCCCTAGCGAGTATGAAAGCATTCTCCGAACTATGGGAATATCATACTGGCACCCCAGAGAAACTGAGAGCGCCCAGCGAGCTATGAGAATATCATAATAGCACCCCAACGAGTGTGGAAGCGCTCTCCGAGCTATGTAGATATCACAATAGCACCCCATAGGGTCTCGCAGGGCGCTAGCTTTGAAAATGGCAAACTAGTGTCCCTGCGAGTCTGAGAGCACCCTGCGAATATCATACTGGCGCCCCATAGAGTCATATTAGCGCCCTGTGAGCTGTGAAAAGCACCCCAGCGAATGCGGAAGTGCTCTCCGAGCTATGAGAATATTAGACTAGCGCCCTAACGAGTTTGAGAGCGCCCTGCGAACTATGTGAATATCGTAAAAGCGCTTGGGAGAATCTAAGAGCGCCCTGCAATCTATGAGAATATTAGACTAGCGCCCAGAGAATTTGTAAGCGCCCGGCAAATTAAGATAACATCAGACTAGTAACCTAGAGTGTTTTGTGAATATCATACTAGCGCCCTGAAGAGCTTAAGAGCGCCCTGCGAGCTTTTAAAATGACAAACTAGTGCCCCTGTAAGTCTTAGAGCACCCGGCGAGCTATCGGAATATCATACTAGCGTCCTACGAGTTTTGCAAATATCATATTGGCGCCCCAGAGAGTGTGGAAGCGCCCTACGAGCGATGGGAACATCAGACTATCGTCCGAGAGAACCTGAGAGCGCCTTGCGTGTCTTGTAAGTATCAAACTAACGTTGAAACGCTCTGCGAGGTGTGGGAATATCGTACTAGTGCTTTCAAGTATCTGAGAGTATCCTGCGAGCTATGAGCATATCATACCAGTGCCCCATACAGTCTGGGATCGCCATGTGAGTTATGAAAATATCATACTAGCGCGGCAGGGAGTTTGACAATACCCTACGAGTTTGAATAGATTCACAAAATTCCAATTAGCTGGATGTTTTTTACGAGCATAGGGATCATTAAATTCGTCTTCCAGAATGATAAGGCCAACGGCATTTTTTTGGTTAAAATTTTTTTTTTCGGTTCCAGGAGCTGGTTAGTCGCCGACTAACCGTGACTAACCGCAACTACAGAACGCACTTGGTTGGCTTTGACAGGTTAGTTTTTGTTCTATTTTAATTTAAAGACAATTGGAACAGTACAAGACACTATTTGTGCCGATTCTTTTAACTATTGCACAAACTCTTCACTTTTTACTGCATGCGTATTCTTTAAAAAACCTGTTTTAATCCACCTAGCGGTGCAATTGTGCCTTTCTCAATCATGAACACGAGAATGTTTGTGTTGTTTATATTCATTAAAAACTTTCAAATGCACATATTACATTTTTTTAATATACATGACATGACAAATATACAAGAAAAGAAATCATTACTCGAGTTCTAAAATTTTGTAAAAGAAAGAAAGAGCCACGGTAATATTGAACTGAAAAAAGGTGCGAAATCGGCAAAGTCCAAAAAAGGTGCGAAATCGGCAAAGTCCAAAAAAGTCGATTTTTACAAAAAAAAATTTTCGTTATGACGTTTCATACATTTTAAAGATGTTTGACATCAAAAATACGAATTTGATTTCTGAAATTTCAAATTTGAAAAAAAAATTTGAGCTCCGGCTTATATGGGAATTTCATATGTGACCGGACGGTTCAGTCTATATTTCCGGATCCATATAAGCGATCCGTGCGAAATTTTGTAGACATCTGTGGGGATATTATAGCTATCATTGTGAAAATCGGCCCAACCATTTCCGGGAAACTGATGTGAGTTCATCAATTTTGAAAGATGGCCGCTTTTCCCGGGCACTTCCGGCATCGTCTATGGTGGTCAATGTAGTGAACGAAAGTTTGGTTGGCCGTCGGTGACCTAGAACAGTAAATTTAAGTTCTTTGAGAGACATTTTAGCGAAATTTTTACCTTTTTTGCTTTCATCGGAGTTTCGGTTTGAATCACAATTTGCTATGTGATCGCACGCCACAACCTGTAACCCCGGAACCGGATGTCGGATCGGGATGAAATTAAATAGCCATTTACGGGGACGCAATACCTTTCATTTGAGACCAAGTTTAGTTGAATCGGTCTAACCATCTCCGAGAAACCGATGTGACTGTTATTCTGAATTTAGATACTTCCGTCGGGGATTCCGGAACCAATGATGGTGGCCAATGTGGCCAAATAGACTTTGAATGGATGTTAGTGACCTAATACTACAAATCGAAGCAGTTGTGGTCATATTTTGGAAAAAATTTCACCTTTATACATTCATTGCAAAATTTATTAAAATCGACATTTTCTGCGTGTTCGTACTCATCACCCTGTAATTCCGGAACCGGTATCCGGATCCATTAGAAATTCAATAGCAGCCTATGGGAACATTGCACCTTTCATTTGAGACTAAGTTTGTCAAAATCGGTTCAGCCATCTCTGAGAAAAATGAGTGACATTTTTGGTCACATACACACACAGACGCACATACACACACATACATACATACATACACACACACACGTTTGCCGAACTCCGGAACAAGATGTCGGTTGAAAATAAAATTCAATAGCAACCTATGGGAATATTATACCTTTCATTTGAATCTTAGTTTGTAGAAATCAGTTCAGCCATCTCCGAGAAACCGATGTGGACATTTTGTTAACAAATCCGCACATACACACACATATACATAGATACATACATACGTACATACATACATACATACATACATACATACATACATACATACATACATACATACATACATACATACATACACACTTACATACATACACACAGATTACACACATACATACACACACAGATATATTGGCGAACTGAGTCGAATGTTATATGAGACTCGGCCCTCCGGGCCTCGGTTAGAAAGTCGGTTTTTGGAGCAATTGCATAACCTTTCTATATGAGAAAGGCAAAAGAATAATATTTAATTAGCTTAATCAGCATGAGTTCAATGTTATCTTCATGTGATTATATTTTGAAATGTTGGTGGAATGGGTTTGAAAGTGGAGGGAATGGGGGGTTAGTAGAGTGGGAGTGGAGGATGCGTCAGAAATCCTTCATCTTATTTCGTTATACGGGGTGGATGAAGGAAATGCGGGCGTGAGGGTGGTCGAAGGGGAGGGGAGTGATGCAGGAGGGAGGTGTAAGGGCAAGGCGGGGAGGGGGGATGGAGGGATGTGCGGCGACGCATTACTCAATTGCATATTTTGCCTTCCATTTGAGACTTGGTTTGAGAAAATCGGTTCAGTCATCACCGAAGAACCGATGTGACTTTAATTTTGGAATATGCCTGGAATTCCGGACT
Organism: Topomyia yanbarensis; assembly: GCF_030247195.1. Lineage (NCBI taxonomy): Eukaryota > Metazoa > Arthropoda > Insecta > Diptera > Culicidae > Topomyia > Topomyia yanbarensis. The sequence goes on from NC_080671.1 coordinate 234,189,408, forward strand.
TCCGGAATCGTCGATAGTGGACAATATATTCAAAGAATGTTTGATTGGCAATCAGTGATCTAGATCTGCGATTAGAAGTAATTTGGTGACCATTCCAATAGTTTTTAGCCTCTGAGGTATTACGATTGTACCGATTTATAAGGGGAAATTCCAGTGTATCCTTACTAACACCCCTGTAACTCCGGAAGCAAGAGTCAGAACCGAATGAAATTCAGCAGCAGTCAATATTACTGTATCTTTCATTTGAAATGAAGTTTGTGAAAATCGGTAGAGAATTCGTTGGGGAATGGGTGTGATATTAGCTTAGGAACTTGGCGGGTTCCCCGGGGGCGTCATGATCCGTCATAGGTGGCCAATGTGGTCAAAACTGCTTTGATTGATCATTAGTGATCCAGACCCGCAAACTAGAGTAATGTTACATAAATTTTAATATGTTTTACATCATTTGAACATCATGGTGGTACCAGTTTATATGGAAATTTGCTGTGTGACCGCACTCTTCAACCCGTAACTCCGGAACCGGAAGTCGGATCAACTAAAAATTCAATAGCAGCTTATGGGAGCGTTATACCTTTCAGATGAAACTAAGTTTGCGAAAATCGGTTCAGCCATCTCTGAGAAAATTGTGTGAGTTTAAATGACACACACACATACACACACACACATACACACACATACATACACACACAGACATTTGCCGATCTCGACGAACTGAATCGAATGGTGCATGACACTCGGCCCTCCGGGCCTCGGTTAAAAAGTCGATTTTTACCGTGATTGCATAGCCTTTCTTTATATGAGAAAGGCAAAACGTCTTTTACCGTAATTGCTACTGTTATTAAACCATCTGTTGCAATAATGCTATCAAAATACATCTTGATTTACATCTTCTTCGGTGACATCTGTATTTCATACATTGGAAAGAAAACAGCGTTTTCATCTGTTCATCGAACTCTTACCTCCGGATTCTGCTGCTGTTACTAGTATCTCCATCAGTCATGCACCCAAACCGTTCGAGTAGGAAGAGATACTGCTACGTGTCGAATTAATTTGCAACAACTCGTGGGCCTGTGGCTAGTGTGGCGGCATCGGTACCAAACTGTTGCCGTACAACTGCTTAATTTGCAACAACTCGTGGGCCTGTGGCGAGTGTGGCGGCATCGGTACGAAACTGTTGCCGTACAACTGCTTAATTTGCAACAACTCGTGGGCCTGTGGCGAGTGTGGCGGCATCGGTACCAAACTGTTGCCGTACAGCTGCTTCACTTCCTCATGGTGTTATTCGGGTGGATAGATAACTGTTATTTGTGTGAATTCTTCTGAATTCCTTGTCACTTGTCACTAATTTGAGTTCGTTCTAACGATTACTAATAGGTCTTAGATGTCCATTTTCACTTCATATTTCGAGTTCTTCAGTGGGGGGTGTGGTACATTTCCACAACACATAGATATCTTTTCTTACGGCCACCGCATCAGCATTATAGAATTCTCAACACAAAAACTTTACTGGCGATGCAAAATCGTAGTCACTTTTTATGGTAGTATCAGCCCGAGAAAAAAATCGGAGGTGCGATAATTAGAAATTTCAAACGAACGAAACTTCCAAGATTGTTTCTTTATTTCACATTCGATTTTGACAGTGAGACTTGCACGTTGTTGTGTGGTTGGACTTCCGTCATAGACGCGAAAAATTGTAACCAACATGAATTATTAAACGGTTGGCCTTCTGCCATATGCGTATTATTTAGTTGGTGGTGTGTGTTCCAATTGGCTTTCTGCCATAGTCCTTGTGCTTTCTATGTGATCTGATTTGAGAAATAGTACATGGGTGGGATTTATTTTGAGTAGGGAATGTTGGATTATCTGTTGGAGTCCCGACAGCATCAGGGTCATCGATAGTTGGTACTTTCGGTGCCTGGGGGAATGGAGATTTGTGGGAAGAGGGTTGTGCAACGATTTTTGTTGTTATGGTAATAGGTGGAGAACCTGTTTGATCGTTTATTTGGTTTTGTTTGCGCTCTATCGAAAATTATTCTTATATGGTAAGATCTGCTTCTTCATCCGCCATATCTTGGCTCGATCCACCTTAGTTTGTGCTGGAGACACGGGTTTTGGCGGTGTGTGAATTTGGGTTAATAGTGTGGTGTTGTTTATCTAGCTTAGGCTTCTTGGGGCGGACCGGCTGGTGTTGCAAAAACGGAGGGATCATTTCGATCGGACAGGTTATGTATTTATAGTGAGCGGTTCGTTTCCATTTCTTTGGCACTTCCTCCGCTAGCAATCAAATTTGGAGATCGGCTTTTTTGGTGCATATTGACTGGGAATTGGGCGTTTTGGTCTCATTTTTACTGTTTTTGGTGTAGTTTATCGAGTCGGGTCGTTCACCGATAAATTTTCGATATGCTTCGTTGTATTTATTCAATTCTTCCGTCAGTGCCTCTATATGCAAGTTGTTTTGCTGGTTGGAGGCCATTTCTCTGCGCAGGTTTGTCACGTCTTGGCGTAGGGTTTTCGTTTCATTATTTTACAGCCGAGCTTTGTTTAGCTCTTCACGTAATTTCTTAATCAGTCGATCTTTCTCGTTGTCGTGGGGATTTAATTGTTTAGCATAGGTAGGCTTCACCGAACGTAAGGTTATTGTCAGTTTTGAATTTTATGATTGCTTTTTCCTTCTTGTAGATTAGGCAGTTTCGGTCTGTGGGTCCATGGTTTCCTTCGCAGTTACGGCAGAATTTTTGTTTCTTGCACGATTGGGGATCAGAGCCTTCGTGTGTCTCAGAGCACGATGTACATATCGGGGTTTCCGAACAGTTTTTTCTTGAATGACCATATTTAGCACATCCGAAACAGAGTAGAGGTGACTGGTAGTATCTTCGAACTGGTACCCGAATGAGGCTATAGTACACGTGAGAGGGTAGCGTTTGCCCTTTAAAGGTGAGCACAACGAGGGGTATTTCGAGTTCCGTTTGCAATCCGTTTAGTGATTCGGCGAACATTTTCTACCCGTTGGGAAGCAAGTTTGTTTTTAAGTTGTTCTGGATCTACATCGATGGTGTCAATATCACATACAATTCCTTGACAGAAGTTGAGCGAAGGGTGTGGGATGATTTCGACTGGGGTTCCATCTATTAGTTGCTTTAAACCCACGAGCTTTTTATAGATGGTTCTTGAAGAGGTGCGAAGAATGTATTTTGTGCCTTTTGCTTCTTTGGAGGCACTCATAACCGTCCTTGGATCGCATCCAAGCAAATGCTGCAGTGTTTCGTTTATCGTGAAAGGATATGAAGGGAGTTTTGCATCGGTACAGGTGGGTGTTAGGACTGTACTATTCATATCATTTTTGTTACTCACCGCTTGCAATAGCAGGGTTTGAGTGATAATGCTATCACCGTCTTGCTACATCCAGATTGGTAAACTAATTGGTATTGAGGCTTCCCCCCATGGACGACAATTATTTTGTATCTATTTGTTCGATCACTATCATTGGATTTGTTGGTAATAGTACACTATTTTTTCACCGAATCCGTTTCGTTACGATATGACGGTGTTTGCGGAGGTAATTAGTTCGGCACGTATGCGGAGCGGATCGAGCGTTATAATTTAGGCGCCGTACACTTGCCTTGGTATGCCTGTGCCAAACTGTGTGGTATGGTTGGCTAGACAATAGCGGTAGCGGCTACCGGATCGGCTCGCGCTCACTATTAAATTTATTAAATAACTATTCGCAGATAAACTATTACTAAATGGTGGGTAGAGATCGCATAATAGTTAAAAACTTTAACGGGTTTTATATTTCATAGAAAAGAAATGAATAGAATTCGCTCAAACTTTCAAGATTTTTATCGAGACCCGGAGGCCCGAGTCTTATATACCAATCGACTCAGCTCGACGATTGGGGACAATATCTGTGTGTGTGTCTGTGTGTGTATGTAACGGACAAACTCTCATTCGTGTTTCTCAGCAATGGCTGAACCGATCTTATCCAAACCAATTTTAAATGAAAGGCCTAACGCTATTAAATGGTTTTTGATTCTGATGTTTAGTGTCCAAGATATGAATGTTTGAAGGTGCGAAAATTGCGTTTTTTGCAGTTTTTTGAAACTAAACAATTTGTAAATAGTAATACAATTCAATAGGTATCAAAATTCTTGGAAATCACGCGGATGGTTTTTACTTATCGTTACGGGATCATATGTCGATTTGACCTCCGAACGGTCACTCACGGCCTTGCGGGTACCTGCTCCGGAAAGGGTGTTTCGGGTTAAATTATATTATTATACTTTTTATATCCCAGTATTGAAACTTACCTCCGCAAATCCGAATGACCGGGAATCAGATGCAATTTTGTAGATTCTAAAAGTGGTTGAGTTCCGGAATTAAAAACATCCAAATGTGTTCAGATTGGATAAAAAATCCCATAGTTATGAGTATTTCGGTTTTAGGGGGCACCCGGGTACCAAGCCGGCATGTTGCGGGGTAAAGAAATCCAAAAGCCCTTACTCATGCACCCGATCAGTGTATCATTAGTTTTATTCCCCCAAAAGCTATGCGTGGTATTATTCTAATGTGCCACTAAGTTGCAATTTTCAGTTTAGTAAAGAGTATTCGAATTTCATGAATTAAAATTTGCAAAAGAGTACGCTGTCGGACACATAACGGTTAGGTGCGATCTTGTGAACAGAGTTGCAGCCTCACTTTGCACACCGTGATCAATACATAACACTGCTGCAAGGCTATCTGGTCAAGTTTGAATGCGTGTTATTCGATTGATTCCAAATGGATAAAAAAAAACAAAGGAAATTCCGCCCTTTCAATTTGGTCCGGGCTTTTGTACTATATATTCATTTCTTTATTGAAAGTTTAATAAAAAACTACAAGGGGCAGCCCTATGGGGTTGCACGAACTGTAGACGTAGGACTATACTACTTAATGTAAAATATTTATTTTCTTAGTACTTAGTGTGTGGGAAAAAACACCTGGACCGGTGAAGAAAAATCAAATTTTAGACAATATAATCACATCTCATGTATAGACCAAGCTTTCTAGTTGCTCTCAAACAGATCCTAAAAGTTCAAACACCCATGGATAACCCCAAGTTTGTAGATGTGTTTCGATGCCACAGGATTGTAAAATGGTTAATATAACGTCATGAAAATTCAATTCTTCCGTGACAATTTTTTTTCTGCAAAATGCCCTGTGTGTATGCAAAGCTCATGATTTGTTGGGATATTAGCATTGATCGGAAAATGCTTTCCAACGCTGCGCATTGCAAGATACAGGACATTTTGCAGGTCACCAGTAGCTGTTCATTTTACAACCGCCACATGTTCATTTTACTCACTCGCTAACATGTCTCATTTTTGGACCTTAAGAATCAAGAATCATGTTTGAAAAAATGTGTTTATGACGAAGTATTTTTACCAGATATGTACAAAACATGTCTAACAAGAAACATATAAGGTGATTGTAATATCTCATTCACTTATTAGTTAGAAAATAATGACTTTGCTTAACGTGTTCATTTTACCGCCAGTTCCCCTATCTACCAACACATTCGCCACAAACACACTGAACCCGAGCGCACAATGCAAATTGAGTCAACGCTGATGATGATGGGTAGAGCGAAAGAGACAACTAGTACCACCACGACACTATTAGCGCATTTCACCAAAATTCCACGCGGCCTTTCCCGATTGAAAGGAACGGTCGCGCTTAGTCCATCTGTCATAATATCGTGATTTTGAATAGCGAAGGGCTGAATGATAGCACATTTTGTTCCAAAAAACAGCCCTGCGTTATGCAACACTTTGTGCAGGTTGATTATACCAGTTGCAAGTGGGGCCAAATTCACCAAGTTCCGTAAAATTCCTTTTAAATTACAGAATTGATAAAATTGCTTAGATGAGCTAAACTAATTAATCAAATCCTGTTTTAAAAACTGTCCTTGCGTTTAAACCAAAATGGGAAGCTTATTACTACCACTACATTACTTAATTTCAAGCGCAAATAGCAAATACATGTGCTAGTTAAACCAAAAATTTACTGGCAACATTACAGCGGCATTTAGGAAGCAGTTGGAGCGATCGCCTGTTGGACGACACAGGGTAGCGTCCCTCCACAGCCAGTGTAACGGACTTCTAACTCAGCTACACTGGCTGTAAAAAACACAGCGCAGTGATCTGCTTCGCCAGCCGTTCAACAGGGAACTGAGCGTGTCTGGCCAAGTCCGTTCTTTAAATAGTCGATGATGACGTCATTCATAGAAGCGTAGCGCGCTAGATACACCAATCTGTCGTACAGGGCTTGGGAAGCACTATCTTCTGTGTGTTAATGCGCGATATTTTGACAAGGTTGTATATTATTTATTTTTTTAATGCTATGATATCAAAAATCTTTGGGATTATCTATTGGAATCTATTCTTAGAAGTATTTCGGGGCGATTTGCGCAAAAAAATTGAAAATTTATCGTGAGATGGCTGAATTATATGCGTTTAAAATTGGACCACTTTTCGTTACATACCATTTTTGTAGAATTTGCAGAGTGCACCCCCATATCGAAAACAAAGACGTAGTCCTACGTCAAAAAACCAATAAACCAATTTTTAGGTGCAATATATGTTTTATCGAGAAAATGGCTAAAAAAGGTTTCATTCCGCAAGAATGAAAAATCTGCCAAGAAATGAAATTCGTGGTGACACTACCGAAGATCATCAATGAATCTTAACATCAAGTAATGTTTCGAGCAAATTTCGTTTTTTATTAGTTTTCATAAAACGAATAGATCCAGTGTAAAAAGCTAGGTAAATTTCAAAGTAATGTTGTTGTTAAATATTTTGTAACAATTTTCATTAACATACGCGGAAAACTGTGTTGATGAGATAGTTTGGTTAGTCAGAAATATGTAAGAGGGCGGAAAATTTAACTTTTTGCCCAAGCGGCATAAAGCCTAGCGCCGCTACTGGTTCAGACTTAGGAGAGACCGAGGCTAGTTGGCGGTGTTTTCAGTTTTCATTTTTCACCGCTTTGATTTTGTAGATCTTGCAAAATAGAACACGTTACAGGAAAGGGCAGACTGTTGACAACATCTCTGAATTTTATGAAAATGATTGATACGTTGTCTTCATTTCTAGAGACAAAAATATGCAACGCGGAAAAGCCGCCAACTTACCCCAGCCCCGAAAAGCTGAGCAGGATGTTCCTGCTGGTGGTCGTACGAGTTGCGATTGCGTACCGGAGGCAGTATGCGTTATCGCCAAGATGATCCCCATCTGCATCGCCCTGGCGGAAGATATCAAGTGCTACAATCAATGAAACTTCAAAAACGTGAGGAAGATGATGAGAGTCGATTCGATGGTGATGTGGTAGCTGAAATGGGACAATACGGAGAAAGGAAAGTAGACCTACTGGCTCATCCAAACCTGTCGACGTGGGTCAATAGAAAGCACGGAGAGATTACCTTCCGCCTGAAACAGCTCCTATCGAGCCACGGCTGCTTCAGGAAGTATTTTCATCGGTTCAGGTACACAACATCTCCACTGTGCCCGGAGTGTGAGAGCGTCTAGAAGACACCGGAGCATGTGGTCTTTTAATGTCTGAGGTTTGAAGTAACATGCAGGGAGCTACTTAAAGCGGGAGGACCGGATATCAACCACGATAATGTAGTCTACAGAATGACAAGCGACGTAAAGAGGTAGAAAGCAATAAACAGAGTTATGATGTCGACCGTCTTAAGTGGAAACAGCGTGATGAACATCGAGCAACGTATTCGGGAGAGCAATCACCGCCAGTGAACTCTCTGCAGGAATAAGCTAGATCCACCGCCGAATACTAGTCGAGTAGACTGCAACAGAACACCGAGTATGAATCGTCGAAACGCCAGCGAACCTGATGTCACGCTCCATCCGGAATCGACAGACCGACCACGGCACCTCACCGGTTGTTCCAATTGAAAAATAGCGAAAACCAAAGAAGAATCGATATTGGGAGAACTTTTTTACTCTCCGTCAACATAAGCTAGAATCACTGCTGGGGACTAGATTGAGTAGACCGTGACGAGCCACCACCAGTCGCGGGTCACCGGGGCACCAGTGAACCGGACGCCCTGCTTCACCGCACTCACCAAACTGACCTCGGCATCTAGCTGATTGACTCGGTTTCGGGCGAACTTCTCTCGCCGGGGAATTCTCTGTTGGAGTAGGTCAGGTCCATCGTCGGAGACTAGACCGAGTAGTTCGCGAACATGTCGAGGAGCTGAATGGCTCATCAAGGAAGTAGTTCTAAAAGGCCCAAGAAAAGAATTAAAGGGCTTAAAGGAGTCGCGGCGCTAAATGGCACCGGTCACGGAGCCAAAGGGCTCAATAAGTTGTGGTACTGAAACCAAATAAGAATCGGTATCGGGAGAACTTCTTTCGCCGAGGAACTCTCCGTCAGTGTACAGTCAGATTCACCGCCGGGAACTAGACTGCGTAGACCGCGACGAGACACCACCAGTCGTACCGGGGCTCCAGCAAACCAGGTGCCTTTTTTCAATGGACAATGCAATTTGCGTGCTAACCCAGTACACGTGCTCTTAGTAGATGCCAAGCTACCACACGGGGTGTACTGGAGTGTCAGGCTCTCATGGTGACACCATGACTAGGTAATACCGACTAAACTTCATTGGGCACCGTTATTGTTCCCCCTAGGGACTACCTGTCGGTATTACTTCTGGGGGGATGGCTGTACTTGGTGTACTCACTCACTCTCGCTCACGCATTCATACATACTTTTGTCTCACCTTTTTCGTACATTGCGAGGTTGACTTGTGTGCTCACTTTTTTCATACCTTGCTAGGCTTACTTTTGTGCTCGCCTCTAACGTACCATGTGAGGCTGACTTGGATGCTCACCCTATCACCTGATTCACTCTCAATCATACCACTCTATTACACCCTTGTCGCTCCCCCTGGAATCCCATGTGGGACATTTTTCTTAGGCCCCACTTCTGACATACCATGTGAGGCTTACTTGGGTGCTCACCGTTTTCATACCTTGTGAGGGTTACTTTTGTGCTCACCTCTAACATATCATGCACTGAGGATACTGCACCTTCGAAAATCATAAGACTATACTTTGATTTTTCGTCACAAGGTTTTCTTGTGAATATCATAGTTATAAACTATGAATGACAGTTTTTGCACCCAAAGAGCCAACTATGGATATCGTACTGCGAATGCATGCTTTTCATAAAGTTCCACGTATAAAAATGATACTACTGCAGTAGTTATGTAGTTCGTGTGAATATCATTTTAATGAATAATGAAATTCGTAGCATTCTCCACTCCTCATCTTCCCGGATGACCAGCCCGACTGGCACCATGCTCACCATCAAGCAGGATGCATCGTGTGATTACCTTTTTTGCTTCCGCTTTCAGTAGCCTGAGCTAGACTACTTGCGTGCGCTCTCAAGCGCCCAGAGGCCCGCGCAGAGGCGGTTTTCTCTTTCATCCTTGGTGCGGGCTCACCCAATTGCCGTTGCCAGCAGGGATGTTGTACGGGTCGAATAGGAGGGCGACATCTGTCCTCGACTCCGAGACCGACAGCCACAACAGCTGTTGGGCAGCTGCGCAATGGTTAAGATTTAGCTGTGTGACGTTCACGGCTTCTTCTTATTTGCCTCACCGAGGGACACGAAGGTCCACCCATAGCATGGTTACGGGCTTGCTCCTTAGCGGTGCAGATAAGGCATTTACGCGCCTTACATTCGTACGACTTATGGCCGGATTCAAGGCACCGATAGCACCTATCCACTGAAGGCGGATGGGGTATGCTAACTGGACATTCGGACCAGCTGATCTTCAGTTTTCCTATCACGGTAACCTTTTTTGCTCCCGCTTTCAGTAGCCTGAGGTAGACTACTTGCGTGCGCTATCAAGCGCACAGAGGCCCGCTCAATTACTGCGCCACATTGTTCTTTGACGGCAGCAACGACATCATCTGCGGTTGTGAACTCGTCCAGTTGCTTACACTGGAGAGTCATTTCCGCCCCTAACGAACTCACCTGGGCGCCTTCACGCAGGACCTCTTAGGCCAAGGCCTTGTATACCGTACTCGCGCCTTGTATACCGTACTCGCGCCTCGCTTCAGCACCAAGAGTTGCTCCTTTACCTGTGCGTCTCACGCTGCGCACGTCTTGCCCGAGGGCCGAGAGGCTTTCGGCCGCCCGCATTGACTTTAGGACGTCGGCAATTTGTCTTTAACCACAAGGCCTCGCCTCTGTCCTTGGCCTTCTTTGCGGTCGACGTGAGTCCGGCGTCGGCTTCCTTCTAGTGACCAGCTTCCAGGGGTTTTCGCCCCCTGTCCCGGTTGCGCCGGGTTGCTGGTGCCTTCTTTCTGTCCGGCGGGGTCATTTGCACACCGGTTTACCTCGACCAAACGGCGTTTGGCCGTCACGGTTACACGCCGTTTGGTGTTACTTTTTGCACCCTCGCCTGGTGACTTCCTAGGACGCTTCGAGTTCGACGTCGTCTTGCGCTTGCCCCCGACCTTCGAGGGGAAGTCAGCTGCCGCTTCGAGCGACTTGGCTGCTCCATAGAAGAGGAAGGGGAAGGCCCCTGTCTGGGTACCTATATCGGCCTCCTTTCTTCCCTCCACCCTCTTGGAGGCCACTGTCTGGGTTCCTCTCTATGCCTTCTCTCGACCTTCTACCCTCTTGACGTAAGACTGCTGTTCCTGTCTTGCTACTCGAACAGCTTTTCGGAGCACCAGCAGGCTCTGTTTCAGATCCTTGCTGATGTTTTGTTCCGTATTTGTAAACTCGATGATACTATCGAGTTGCTGCACAACTTTACGCATCGCGGTTAGTGGCCCGTCCAGCGCGTTGGTAGGGCTATTTCCTACCACTGCTGGGGGGTCACTGGTGCTGTCGGATGCAGCCCACGTCGCTCCACTACCCTCCCACTGGGGGAGACCTCATCATACCACCTTTGGCAAAGGGGTTCGGCACCTCCGCTTGTTTGTTTTTGTTTTTGTTCACTTCGCTCATTGTTCCCACGAGTAGCGCGAGAAAGAAAGGTCCGCCACGCCAGAGCTCCGCAGTAACGTGGTAAGGGACGCTTACTGTGGGGGTTGCCCAGGTACCCCACAGGCTCCTTTAACGATCGAGCATCTTTTTCACCCCCTCGATCACGGAACTCTTCGTCGGAGTAGACTAGATCCATCGTGGGGGACTAAACCGATTAGTTCGCGAACCAGTCGGAACCTCAACGAGGAAGTGGTGCTAAATGGCACAAGGGAACTGAAGGGCTCAGTAAATTATACAGTCTGAAGTTTGCCACCGAGATTGTCCTCGTAGGGGAAAAACACTAATTCTAGACCCACATCTAGCTTTCCTACTACTAAACCAAAATTGACACGTTGTGCGGATGGTCGAAAACTAGTAGTGTGTCGACGATGGGTGCTGTAACCCTACTGAAAGAACTAGTAGGATAGGAGTGTGTGCTGTGCACAAAAAAATCTCTTCCCGAAGTAATGCCGTAAGGTAATGCCGCAAATTGGCCGGTCTTGGGGTGCTGATCTCATTTATAATGTCAAAAGTTATAAAAGATGAAATAAATTTTCCCATACACTGCTATCGAACCTTTCTTATAAGAATAATATCATTTTTTTGAAAAATCTGTTTTTACTGATTAGATATAACTGAAACTGGCTTATAGATACAGCAACATAATAATTGGATAAAACTTCTTTCAATCTCTACAAAAAGTGTTTGTTTAGTGCTGAGTTATATGAATTTCATAAAATATGGATGTAGCGATTCCGCTCTGTGTAGAATTGAGAAATTTTAAATTCATTTGGGAATTTTGTATGTGCTTGAGTGTTTTAAGTTTGAACCGCCAACAAGGAAACGAATGAGTTACCAGACCTACTCAGTATTTTTGTACTAATTCCGAACCGGTCATTTTGTATATATTTGCACATAGTAATTTTAAGTTACTATAAGGTGATTGCTTGTAATGTGTAAGTCTTCAAGGTGTTATTTTTTCTTCTGTACAGTTTACCGTTACGAAAATTTGGTTTTACTACTTCAACCAAATTTTCGTTAAATAAGCTGAGGTTGCAAATATGGGTGTTCACTTCTTCCATTCCACAGGAGGAAGAATGAACACTAGACGGCTATAATGCACTATCCGCTTGCGCAAACTAGAGCAAGTGGTTGAGTTTCGGTCGCCGAACAGACCTCGTTGTCGTATCAACCGCCAGACCAGAAAACTATTTGAACGCAAGTGAGGGTATTGGCGTGGAATGGTATGATGTGAATGTTTCTAGAGGGAATGAGATAGCGATTCAGAATCAACTGCCCAAGAAGTTCATTTTTCGAAATACGAGTATTACTTCGGTAAAATTACGTACTTCCGGGCAGTGAAGCCAATTTTCATCAAAATTAACACTCATCACCAAATCAAACCTGATAGTAATCCATGGTTTCGATGCACGAACATGTGTACAGACGAAAACCTTCCATAGTAACCTATTTTTAAGTTGCAAACAAATCTGAATCGATGAAAAGCGTAACCAGGTTCGCTTGTTTGCATTTCTTTCAATTCATTCATTCCGCGTGATCATTTTTCAATCTGAGTATGCTACACTATATTCGATTCTTATCCATTCAGTATTGAGGCACGAGCTCCATAATATTTTCCGCATTCAATCGAAGTGATTGAGACAGTTTTGGCGCCCTAATGCTCAAGAAGGGCATTTTAAAGCTATAGTTATGGGCCTTATGGCACTAGACCCTGGGCTAGAACTATTGATGCTAAAATAATTTCATTTTTAAGCCCAAAAAATGAAACGAATGCTATTTGATTCATTCATCAAGCATCGAAAGTTATCGATTGCGATGAGAAAATAATCATATTGGCCCGATTTATACTCAATGCTGAGTTGCCTCTGACAACTCGTTGGACAGTATTTATTGACAAATGAAAAGTTCCATTTGGCGCATTATGTATTTGAACTTGATCGCATACTACAAATAGGATGACCTGATTAGCAGTAGACATTATTCGAAGCTGATATGCATCATTTTGGATCACCAATATTTTCATCAATCACCATCACTGGTTTACGTTTTATTTAGTTGTTATTTTGCACTAATCACCATGCTCCTCCATGTCAGCACTCATTTTAAAATGTCGATTTTTAACCCCTCCGGGCAAAAAGGGGCAAAGCGAGACCTTGAAATTCGAAAAGTAGAGATGATTTCCAATAGAATATTTAATAAGTGACCGTTCCGAACTGTTTCACCGGATTGTACAGAATGCATTTTTGCTATCAACCCACCTAAAATATATTTGTAATAATATTACATTGTTAGAAATAGATTTGGCAAACATGTTGAAATGATCAACAAAATTCTTTAATTGCCCTTTAAAATGAAACTAGTTGTGCTCAAATCGGATTAAATTTGAAAGAGTAACAGGTTTTTGAAGTGAACATAGATACTGTGATTTAGAAAATGAATTTCATTAGAATTGTCTGACACAGCTATGTTTAAATTGATAATAAAAATCTAATTCTCCTTCAATTCTCACAAAATTTGGAGAATATGTCAATCAATACATAGGAAACCCAGAAAAAATAAAAAAACATCAATAATTGAAACATAGGTTTTGTCCGGTCTCCGGCCACTGTGTTCTGGGGAGGAATCAGGTTCCGTGCAAGATTAGTTGTATTAGTGGGTCGAGTTGTTGGGTTTTGTACATTTTTTTTCTTGCTCAGAATGCTTTTGAATGTTTTTTCATATATATATATATATATATATATATATATATATATATATATATATATATATATATATATATATATATATATATATATATATATATATATATATATATATATATATATATATATATATACATATATATATATATATATATATATATATATATATATATATATATATATATATATATATATATATATATATATATATATATATATATATATATATATATATATATATATATATATATATATATACAAAAAATTTACATATCCCCTCCCCGAAAAATTTTCTTACTACGCCACTGAGTCCCCGTCATTTTGACTTCGACGCGAACTCTATATCCAAAAACCAATTTTCGAAGTTATCCAGGCGATCGTCCGAAATAATTGTGCCCTGCATTGACGAGAGATACAAAAGTTTCTCTTACTTTGGAGTGAATTCAGACTAACTCTGATCCGGACTTCAAACTCCTAAAAATAGCGCAAAATGACACAGCTAAATTCCTCAAATCAAACCCGGATATCTGCGTTTTACCCGCAGATAAAGGCAACCGTACGTTCGTTATGATGACGGAAGATTACGACCAAAAAATGCAAACACTTCTTAGCGACACAGACACATACACCAAGATGAAAGCAGATCCCAGTCATAAATACCAAACATCCAATAACAACTTCGCACGCCGACTACTAGACCTCAAACTCATAGACTACCATACCGCCAATAGACTTAGAACCTCAACAGCAACCTGTCCAAGAATATACGGACAACCCAAAGCTCATAAACCCGAACTTCCCCTCAGGCCAGTGGTTCCAGGGATGACTAGCCCCAGTTACGAACTTTCGAAATACATTTGCAAAATCTACCAAGCCTCCATCACCACTAAATACAATATTTGTGACTCGAGAAGCTTCTGTCAATTCAGCAATGATATCGCTGGATGTAGTATCCCTGTTCACCAATATTCGGAAAGACCTAGTGATACGTGACACTATCAACAACTGGGACGGTATCAAAACAAACACAGCCATCAACCTCGATCTCTTCTTAGAGATCGTCACATTCTGTATGAATTCCAGCTATTTCGTGTTCAGAAATTAACACTATCATCAGATCGCAGGCACAGCCATGGGAAACCCGCTCTCACCTACTCTGGCAGATCTAATTATGGAAACTCTCATCGACACCGTTATACGCCATCTAAGTTTCTCTATCAAAGTATTGCGCAAATACGTTGACGACCTCTATATGATAGTTCCACACGACAAAGTTCTAAAGGCTTTCAACTCATACCACCCCAACATCCAATTCACCTTCGAGGAAGAAAAGGAAGGCAGACTACCATATCTCGACATGGCTCTCGTCAGACAACAAGATGACCCCATACGCACAGAATGGTATATGAAGTCCATCGCATCAGGCCGCTTTCTTAATTTCCGTTCCATCCACCCTTTCTCACAAAAACTGAACGTCGTCTACAATCTCATAGAACGCGTATACCACCTGTCCACCAACATGAACGACATTCAAAAACGGAAAATTATCGCACAACAACTCACTTTTCATGATTATCCCCGAAGTCTAATTAACAGATGCTTGAATCGTATGAATAACAAACTCAACCAAAAGAACGATAATAATAGTTCAAATAGAGAGAGAATTTTAAAGCCGGACCCCACGTACAAATCACTCCCATACATATCACAGCTAACCCCGCAAATTATCAAAATCTTCCGCCCCAACTACTCAAATGTTACCATAGCCACCAAAAGCATCAATACAGTCAGCAACCTATACACCCGCATCAAAGACACGCTGCCAAAAATGCACCACCACAACGTGATATACCGTATCCCTTGCCAGACATGTGAGTGCACATACGTGGGCATGACCAGGAATCTAGGAGTAGATGAATTTTTGTTTTATTTGCGCCAGAGGACTGCATACCAAACCAAAATATTTTATGATTAAAAATAAAATCCACTTGTTTTGAAGTCATGCTGCTTCTTTAGTTAATAACTTTTCTCAGCGAATATTTGCAACCTTACAATGTTCCACGAATGTGTTCCGTAGCATAATACCTTTAGAAATATATAGTGTTCTCATAAATTGATTGATGAGGTGATTTTTTAAGAATTTATTTTCAATTTTAACCAATTTTCCATACTAATTTCCATATAAACTTTGAAATTTTTGGAGGGTCCGTCGACACAATCGATCGGTACCAAAATTTGCACAATTACTAAGGGCCATATAAGGAATCAGTAGAGCCTGGTGGAGCTAAAAGTCAACATTTGAACCAGTCTATTACACATATCTACACACAAAAGTAATTTTTTAAATCCTTTTTCGTAGAATATGATGTTGGGGTAATTTGGCTGTGATGCACACGGGGCAAATTGGCTCGCATTCTTCGGTGGTAAGAAATACCTAAGTAATACGCACGGAAGATATAATGATGAATTGACACACCACAGAAAAAGCAGAAAGCTCGTTCTTTTGGTGCGAGAGAACCGCGCTTTCTTGCTCTTTAAATTATATGTGGCGTCAAGTGCGTGTACAGATAAATTCACCGCGGCGCGCGTTCCGGCGGCAAACTGGGAAAAAGTTTTACGAATCATCGATATTTAAGTTTAGTTTATGTGCGGCTAGATGACGCAATGGGCATTTTACATATTCTGTTTGCATATATCGCGGCTCAACAAGTAAAAAGCTCTATTAAAAGTAATATCCTGGTACTGCATTCGTTGTCGATTATCATACGTGACAGGGTTATTGAGAAAATTCCACTCTTCTTAACCTGCTTGGTTAAGGATTGAGCATATTATTATTTACAAAAAGATGGGATAAACGGGTCTAAGAAAATAGGTTAATAGGTAATAATTTAGTTATGGAACATTAATTAGGAGAAATAAATAAATATCATTTAACCAACATTTTCCCCTGTAATCGCAATCATAACACTTTGCAAAATGTTCAAAAACATGTAAGATATGCAATATTTCAAAATCATTATAAATTAAACTTTGGAAAATGGTCAGGGTAAAACCATTTGTGCGGGGGTAAATCACCGAGAAACCGACATGACAACTAAAACGATTTCGGTGAAAATTTTTGGCAAATAATTTAAACTAAATTACGTCAGAACAGTAGCACCATCCGTATAATGAGTTACACATCATTTCGTAACATGTCTCTCATAAAAGAACACTAATGTACTCTATTAAAAGTCCAAACAAGATGAGTTTGACATATTCAAACGAGCAGAAGTTTTTTGTATTCAAATGAGCATCTTATATAAACGTTTCAAGTAGAAAGTACAGTGGTATTGACTAACTTTGTGCTTCGGTTGACTTCATGAAAAGCAAATCGAAAAAAACAACATTTTTTAAGCACATTGTTTGATAAACCATTCCATTTTCATTGTTCGAGAGTGAAACGATTTACTATCAGATTTCAAAGATTTTTCTTCGAAAATGCAGTATATGCACCGACGTTGTTAGAGCATGTCCAGGAGAGTTTCAGTTTTAGATTTATAATTTTGACAGTTCTATAATATAAAACTGGAAATTTTAAAACTGGAACTTTCTGTCCCCAGCAGCAGTTTTAGCGGGTGTTCTATTCAGTTTAAAATTCATGTCTCGTCATGCCTTCAGCGTTACTGCATTCAAATTTATTTTTCCCCAGTCTATCTGTTCTAAGTGTCCCTGCTGAAAACTTTACATGTATTTAAAACACAGTTCTAAACGTGATTTAAATTCAGCAACAAATAGAACGGCGTCGTATAACAGTTTTAAATTTTGAAACAAAACTGTACGAAATAATAAAACAAAACTGTACGAAATAATAAAACAAAACGCTCTGCTGGGGATGTGAATGTTTCAGTTCCAGTTCTACTTTGAAACTCCTATATAAAATAAAACGCTCCCGAACATGCCCTTACAGTTGGGATTCGCTGGTTTGGCCACACCTCTGTCCAACTAACGAATTTAATTCGTTGGTTGGACCGACTGACAGATGTCAAAAACTCTCCAAAGGAGACGTTAGTAGTGTAATTGCATCTATTCACATCTCTAATAATTGTCAGATTGATTGTCAAAGTAAATTTGACATAAAATTTTGACATTCAGATGCTTTTTAGTTGGACAATGGTCCAACTAGCGGAGGTCCAACTAAAAAGCGGTCCAGTTAAAAAGTGTCCAACCAGCGAATCACGACTGTACCTGTACCACAACGAGGTAGAAAGCTCGTTGGACAAACACGCAATTTTGTTTTTTGTCGGGATTTCATAAAGCTTTAAGTTATGCATTTATTAGGTTTTCAGAACATTTTTTCTAATTTAGATTAGAAAGATGGATAGGTAATGTCAGAGACATTACCGTAATGAAGTAGCATACGCTTTAGGCTGTTAATACGAATGCTGCAATTTTTACTAATTTCTGAAAGGTTTTGTTAAAATATGTTATTTCGATATATCTAAAGGAAATAGCGAAATAACGGTACAAGTATATCCGATTCTCTACTGTTGCCAAATGAATTGTTTCGCTTTCATTAAATGCTCTTTTCAGGGTTACCATATGAGGATAAATATGTTCGAAAAGAACTTGAATGAACGCTTTGCGTTTAAAGGGGCCTAATAAACAAACAACAACAACAAATATGTTCGAATATTTAATATTTCGATGTACGTGTGCAGATATTTCGGTGTTTCCATTAGAAATAACGAAATAACTGGTTTTAATGAAACCGATCAGAAAATAGTCAAAACTGTGCCATTTGTATTAACAGCCTAAAGTGAATTCTACTTCAATCCGGTTATGTCTCTGACATTACCCACCCTTCTTTTTTATTATTTCGGCTTCTTTGCTTTGTTATTAAGAGCCAAATATTCTTTATTCCGATTATAGAGAATTTAACCTTAAGGTTATTCGGCTCTTATTAATATAATAACAAAATTGTGTTGAGAATTGGACGATTGCCCGCCAGGCCAAACTTTTGTCGACTTATTTTATTTCTTTGTTGAGGCTGCGCCGCCATGAGCCTCTGGGTCTGCCTCTGCTGCGATGTCATGCAGGGTTCCAGTCTAACGCTTGCTTGCAGATTTCGTTTCCAACCCTGCGCAGAGTGTGGCCGACCCACCTCCACTTTCGTTCCCGAATTGCGGTCGCTATCGGCTTCTGGTGACATCGACGATGGAGCTCAGCATTAGAGATCCAGTTGTGAGGCCACCATGCACGAATTATGTACCGCAGGCATCTATTGATGAAAACTTGCAGCCGTTGCGTGTCCTCCACTGATACGCACCAGGTTTCACTGGCATATAGTAGTACAGATATCACGTTCGAGTTGAATATTCGGATTTTGGTGCGTCGACTAATCTGATTGTTTTTCCAGATATTTCTTAAACTCGCAAAAGCAGCCCTCGCCTTCTTGATCCGTGCTCCTATGTCGATCTTGATGCCTCCATCAGACGCCATTTGGCTACCAAGATATTGGAAGCTTTTGACATTCTCCACTGCTTGCCCAGCTACCGTAAAGCTGGAAGGATTGACCGTGTTTATATCCAACGATTTGGTCTTGTTGACGTTTATTTTGAGACCTGCCGCTGAGGAGCGATCGGCAAGATCATCAAGCTTACTCTGCATGTCAGAGCACCGTTGTGCTAGGAGAGCAACGTCATCAGCCAATTCGAAATCATTCAGATGCTCCATAGTGATAGGTTGCCACAGCAACCCACGATTTGGTTCACGGTCAATCGCTCCCACCAGGATCTCGTCTATTACGATGAGGAAGAGTAGCGGTGATAGAATACATCCTTGCCTAACTCCAGTCACGACCCGGATGGGGTCAGATAAGACACCATCGTGCAATATTCTGCACGAAAATGCCTCGTACTGTGCTTCAATTAGACCGATGATTTTCTCAAGGACTCCCTTGCGTCTTAGGCAGGGCTCTCCACATATTTTCGTGATTGAGACGGTCGAAAGTTTTTTCGTAGTCGATGAACACTAAGTAGAGAGACTCTTGGAATTCATTGACTTGCTCCAGGATGATACGGAGCGTGACAATATGTTCTGCACAATATCGTCCGGCACGGAATCCTGCCTGCTGCCGTGGGAGAGTTGCATAAATCTTCTCCTGTATCCAGTTCAGGATCACTATGCAGAGAATTTTGAGAACGATACACAGTAACATGATGCCCCGCCAATTATCGCATACAGTCAGGTCACCCTTTTTGGGAACCTTCACTATGGGTAGATGGGTAGAGTGATATTAAAAACAGGCTTATTACCCCACATGCTCTTTTAAACACGTCTTCAAAATGAATCAAGTGTCCCCAAATTAGGGATCCAGTCTCCTAATCTAAGAATTTTCCAGTTTTTGTTGTTTTCCAAAAATGCTCATTTCCATGTATTTTTTTATGATTATCAGTCATCCCTACACAGCAAAAAAAATACTTGTAACTTTACGTCTTGCCAGATGCACATAAAAGGAGCGTCGATTCACATAAGTTTACATTTAATTACATGTGAAAATGTTTGCTTGTGTTTTTCTTACGCACTAGTCGTGCTTCCCGCCGCTCCTGATTTTGAGTGAAATCTGCCTAGTTTGCGTTGTTTGAAGTAGTGTCGAGATTTTTAGAGTAATATTCACCGGATTACTATTCAGTAAAACGACACGTCGAGAGAAAAATTGCTGATAATAGATGCTAAATTAACGTTTTAGTATCAGCGTCGAAAATCAACAAGTTTGCCATTTCTTAACTGATCATCACAACTCACGTACGCTGTAACGATGAGCTGTGCCTCTGTGATAATGCCAGAAGAGAATACATTGCCGCGATGATTTGGTACCTCTAACTATTGAAAAAATCAAAAATAGTGCAAGCTGCCCATTTAACCCCATATTCTGAATACCTATCTTGCCTTGCTTCCCCGTATTTTTACATCATTTGGATGAATTTCCTGTGGGGAATATTAAAAGGATGCCAGATCTGCATATATATTAGTAAATTTGCAGATTTTGCATTTTCACTGCAGATCTTTTGCAGATTACAAAAATTTAGCAGAACAAAGCCTATGCCAGTAAATTTATACATCTGCTTTCAACATTTTTGATCATTTATAATATATATATATATACTACATTTCTATGTCAAATTTATTGAAAATTTTTGTAGCAATCTGCAGACTTTTATATTTTTACTGCAGGCTATTGTTTAAATGGACCTGGAATCACTGATGCTGAAATGATTCATTCATATACCTGTCAAAAACATAGAGCATTGTATGAAAATGTATAACTTCACTTTTCTGACAGTTCAGTGTACTTGTTTACCTAAGACTTGTTTACATGGACTTTTAAAATTTACATTACTTGAATACTTTCGATGCTCTTTGTTCATACATTGACCAATCGGCGCTGGATGTAATACCCGGTGACATATGCTGAATCACAAGATCAAGTATTGGGCTATTAAACGATTGATTTCTGGATGATGGATAAGGATTTGTACACATTTGTTTGTTTGCTCGTGGGTTAAGTCCTAACAAGATGATCCGATTGATTACTCATTTTAGGTGGTGAAGTTTACCTGAACTGTATAGGTAACGAATTCGGTCGATGATAAGTTGTTGAAATGATTTTGTTCGTTCAATGCCCATATCGAAGAACGTTTCCATTGGTCAGAATGCCTGCCAGCGTATGATAGCTGCAAACATGAGGACAACAAGGTTATCGCTTTCGAATGGAACAATTATTTATTAATCGTGTTCAAGTTCCATTACAGCAAAAGTTTCGTCGATGATCACATTGTCGTTGATTTAGCCGGCAAATGCAAAACAGTGCTCGGCACTGACGATAAGGAGTAAGAAGGATTTGATAGGAGTGATAAGAATGCAGAGCATTATACATTCCGGAAGAATATCAGGGAGGAGAAATTATATGTAAATTTATATTATATCCCGAGTTGCCATCATTTTGGCACCGCAATAAAGCTATCTTTCATCTGCTGTCTTGGTCAAATTGGTAGGAAATAACTAGGCATGCTTCGGAGATCTGTCTTAACGCTCTCTACTTAGCGCAGGATACGCGAAACCGCTGCTAGCTTTCGAAAGAAAATTCCTAGCTGCTGCTACTCTATCAGTCTCTCTCGACTGAGGACTACAATTTCGGTCGGATAAATTATGCTATGAAAATTGTATTTCCTGGAATTTCATCTGACGAGATCAATTCATTGTGAGGAATTTCGCTGCGTTTCGATATTGCTTGCCTCTGTAGGTGATGATGTGTGTGGATTCACTTCGGCAGCCAGCTCTTATGTTTTGGGTAATTTTGCTATCTTATTCTGCTGAATAAATCATCTGCCCAAAAGCCTCTAGGTTATACTATGGTCACTTTAAACACGCCCTGCTATTTAATCTTGTAGCTCTCGGCAAGTCAGTCCTGGCACTCTTCTCTACTATTCCTGGAACGATACCGCTGATGTCGCACTTATTACGGTATTCAAACTTGGCTAGAGCGGCAGTAGTTTCGTCGGAATTGTTCACTCGACACGCAGTAAGTGCAAGGACTCTACTACTTATGCCTGGGCCCCTCGTTGAAACTTTCGTCCTGCCGGAGTGTTAGCTTCGCCCGATACCGGAGCGTATTGCTGAACCGAAGCAGTCTGCTACTGGCGCTGCTTCCTTCGAATCGGAATCGCTGAATATTCCCGTTAGCCGAATGTCCAACGTGGCCGAAGGCAAACCGATTGCAGTAACACCACCAGCCGTAGCTGACATTTTAGTCTTTAATCCAAGTCCCTGCCATTGACATAGCGACAGACGAGTGCGGCGCAGGCTGGACCATCGGTTGACTCGGTGCCGGACGGGGCGAAACAGCTGCAACAGGAGCGGAGCTAGTATGGGGTGTAAAGGTCATCAATTGCCATAGATCACCAAAATGCTCTGCGACTAACATTGTGAACAAAACAAACCAAATGAAATTGATCGCAACAACGATAAAATAATCAAAATTCTACCCAAACATTTGAAACATTTGAAAAGGGTCTAACTGCCAAACGGAAACCTTGAGAAAAAGACAAAAGAAGTTTGGGTCGAATTCATTATAATTCTATTTAAAAAATTTAATACTGTTTTATTTAGTTTAATTGTGCATATTGTTTACATCAGACACTCCCCTTAATTCATTGAGTACGTATTTCACTGCCTTTATAATCCTTTTGGAATCAGTTACAATAATCATTTATAATCATTTTATATTAAGTGTATTGCTAGTTAGGACTTTTATATCAGCCGGGCCCTTTTAGAATTTGTTATAAAATCATTATCAAAATTCTTCATAATCCATTGTTGCGTTATGTTTATGTACATGGCCAGCTAGATAGTTTTTAACTGGGACGGGCGTGTGGATACGAAAAACCTAATGTCAATTGCAGCCAGGGGGAGCTGTCAAATGCAGCCAAAGGGAACCGTCAAATGCTGTCAGAGGGAACTGTCAAATGTAGCCAGTCCATTTAAAATATGTGAGGAAGAAAGAGCGGCTATGCAAGACAAGAGATAAAATGAACAGAAAAAAGAAAAAGAAAACATCTATCCACAGGTTCTGTCCCAGGATTTTAATAGAGAACATGAAAATTCGATTTATCTGCATTTGGCAGTAGGCCTTTTTCAAATGTTTGGCTAGAAATTCCTTAGTTCTTCAATGAATCATGTACAAGAAAAGTAAAAATGTTAAATTTAATGGAACGATGTATGATGCCGACATCAAATAAAAAATTACAGCTGAACGAGCTTGTTTGGAAAGTGTTAATATTTGGCAGCGAACCAAACCAAGTTTCTCATACTGTGATCGAATCAACAAAACTTCCAAGACCATGTAAACAATCTCTCTGAACTGTCAAAAAAGTGAGGTTAAACATTATCATGCAATGTTCTCCACCGAGAGGTTCACTTTAGTTTGTTTACATAACCAATGAACTTTGTACCGCGACTCACCACTTCATTTGCCGCGTTGCCAGGAACTCAAGCTAAAATAAACAAAACAGTGTTGCCCAAACACACATTTTGAGTCCCACCATTCTTGCAAAGGTGAAAAAAATACTCAACATTCTTGCATTTTTCAAATTTAAAAAAATCATAAAAAACAACGATAGCTCTAAAAAGTCTCATTTCAACGGAAATATTCTTAATGTAATGTATATTGTATTGTAATGTATAATGTATATTCTTTTGAATAAAAATAAGAAAAAAGAAGGTTAGGTCGGACGAGAAAGGTCTATTGCTAGAATTAGGAATAGTAGGAATAAGAACGAAACACAAATAATTGTTAACACACTAAAACAACACAGTGGGTACAAGTGGGTGGTATAACCAACGGACACCAAACCGTATAACAGATAATGAAAGGGGGAGGAAATCTGTTATACGGCAGGCGAAAAATGGTAGCGCGACACACTCAAAGTCGTCCCCAGAAAGTCGTGGAAAACCGCCAAAATGTATTGCCATCTAAGACTTCTGGATTACTTGATGAGCCCGCCAATGATCAGAAGTAATCTGGCGTTCGTGTGCTTAACACCTAAGAAGTGAAGTGAGTTATAAAAGGGAGTAAAACGATCAGTGAGGTGCAGGGAGTCAATTTGCTGCGATTATTTCACCAAAACAAACGATACACACAGTATGCGACATACAGTTTGTTCTGTCGCGCAGCAACACACAACCCTCAGAAGCAAGAAATGTACACACAAAGAGAATTTGTGATAAAGCAATGTTGCATGTGTTTTGAGAGAATGATTCATTGCAGAGAAAGTTTATTCGTGACAACCATGCGTGTTTCAGTACGCTTGTCCACACAGAAGAGCAACAAAATTCTTCCTTGTTTTTGTCCCTAGTTCCTTGCGATCATGACAAACTTTTGTTGGGACATTTTATTGAAGCAGATATGGGTTCTTGTTCGTTGCGCTGTATGCGCATCTCGCAGGCGGCTTGGTAGTCCATTTATTGGTGTACGCTGCTCGGACGGTGAATAGTGATTTTCAACGATTGCTTATCAATTTCATTAGATATAGACGTTCATTTAGCAAATCATAGCACAATTTAATGAAAATTTAATCATGGATTGAATTTAATAGAACTTATCTGTAAATAATTACTACTCATTCTAGCTAGGCATATTTCTTTAAGTTTCGATGCAAATTGTGTGATTCTTGTGTTGCCAACCATTAACATGGATGGACACAATCAGTTGAAGTGTGATTGAAAACGTTATTCAACTGAAATATTATTACAGTGACGACCTGTTTTATCAGCTCCATCATCTGACCAAAGGGAGCATAGTTTATTTTTTCTATTTAATAAACCAAAGCTATTTAAATATTCTTCTATAGTCCCTAAAAATAGTCTAATAAATATTTCTCATTATTTAGATTAATTATCATTTACGCATTTTTAAATCTCATAAACTCCATCAGGCTATCATATAAGCCTACGTTGACGCATATCTGTTAATTTCGTCACTCCAACAGGATTCTCGATAGCGTTCCGCATGTTGCCGTCGCAAATCACATTCTCCAAGTCCAGCATGTCCATGGCTGTTTGCGTCATCGTAAATTTTCGCAGTGTAGTTTACCATCATCAGAGGAATTGATTTGAATTGTGACACTACATGAACATGAATTTTGGTCAAATTCATTTGACTTATAAAATCGGGAGTAGACAAAATTCTTATGCTTCTGAAATTGATATTGATCTTAACTTCTTCATGCCCATGTTGTTTATAAACAACAACGTTTTTAAATACCTACAAGGTACCATCCATAAATGACGTAGCATTATATGGGGGAGTTTTGTATTTTGTGATGATGTGTGAAGACAGGGGGGGGGGGGGGGGGTAGGGGGTCTTTTTTTAAAGGGGAATAGGGGTTGACCTGATGTTACCACAACCTTACCCGTTTCATCTAACATCTTTTTTAATTTTTTTTTGTATTTTTTACGAGTCAAAGGAGGAGGGTTACCGTCAAGCTACGTAATTACCAGGGTGAGTATTTAGAGGTTTGTGACGAAATGCTACGACGGGGGAGGGTGGTGTTGTAAATCACTCAAAAATGCCACGTCATCTATGGATGGTCCTTAACTTTCGATTTAGGCAAAATTCGCTCACAAAAACAAGTACGACTAATAACTGAGACTATTACCTTTCATTTGAGCACCAATAGTTGTAAAGCATTATCCGTAGAACTTAGGATATTGCAATTTGTGAGATTGGATTTCTATAAAGGTGGTATGGTATGCTTCAATTTAACGGTGAATAACGACATTTTTGAATTTTTTCTTGCACACGCAGAGTAATTTCGTGTAGTTGAATCAAATATATCATTTTTCAACTCAACAATTCGATTTTTTATATATAAAAAACACTTAAAGTTAAATCAAAAATGTTTGTTTGTTAATCCGAAAAAAAAAACATTTTTTTATTTGAAATATATATTGTCGGTTCAACAAAAAAATTATTGGCAGATTTTGTATATTGCTAGCGTTATCAACAATTACCACCATTTTGCTAAAAAATAAAAGTTAAATGTTCGTCGTAAAAATTGCCGAACATGTTGTGGTGAAAGAAGTGTCCGCTGATACAACTGTGGATATCTTGGACGGATTTCATTAATACGAATATACGGTTGAGTGCCTTATCGGTGAGTAATTTATTATTTGTTCTTGAATATTATTTTCAAGTTTATGTTCTCTGCAGCTCGTACACGATTTGAGGCGAAATTCGTTTATGAAATAAATATCTGGAGGAAACATCAGATATTTTTTTATTTTATTTATTGTTTGCAATAAGGAAATAGATTTTGTATATATTGTGTTTTTTGTATTGAATATAGGGCCTTCATACCCTTGCCAGGTTTTTAATTTCCGTTGGCCCCTTTGTGTACTACAACAAAAGTGTTCGGTTACTCATTCGTATGACTCTTCGCTCAAGCAGCAACTAATCATCCAATAATAGAAGAATTACTTAGAGTAAACGGTAAAATTTTATAAATGTAGAAAGTATCAAATATAAATTAAATATTTGAAAAATATTTTTGATTTCTCAAATATTTATAAAAAACGTAAAATCTTATTGAACCAGCTATGTATGTTGTTAAATCAAAGATTAGAAGTACAGACCAGATTCGATTATCCGTAGGGTGCAGAAAAATTTCGTTTAATAATAATAATCGAATCGTCCGGATAATCGAATAAAAAAAGTTTTTTTTTCTTCATGAAATATATTTGTTATATGTTGAAAAACAGTATCTAAGGTACATGCATCAATGTTTGACCTATGGTAAATGCATAAAAATTAATCAGCAGTACTGTAACAACATTCTACATAAGCTGATTGATTTTTATAAAGATCTAACACACGGTGTGGAAAAAAATTGCTTTTTTCGTTTTCGGATTTTGCCCATTCTCTCTGCAACCTTAAAGTATTGTGTTCGATTAATTTGGATTAACATACTTATGTTTCGATGAATTTAGACAGAAATAACAACTGAATTTGAAGTTACGCACCACTGGTTTGTATACAACAACAAAACTTTGGAAATCCTCTAAGAGACGCAACATGCTAGATTCCACTGATAAGCCCAAAAATTTTGATTCAAAACCATTCAACACAAATCCAGTAATGGCCGCCTACTGAACGGTCTGCTGGGCGTCGCCCAACGTTGGTCCAACAAAGAACCAGCATTGGACAATTTTGAAACATGGATTTCTTAAGCGGATGAATTTTGCACACGTTGCGAATATCAAAAATGCCCAACTTTTTATGCGCACGACACCAAGAAGCGTGCGTTGTTGAATCAGCAGCAGTATCATCATCGTCATCATGCGCTCTAGAGATATTATTTAGCGAGCCAATCAGAAACTAGTTGAATCTTGGTTCTTTGATATTTTGGCTTTAAATATGCTTGTTCAAACGCATTAAATGATTCAATTTGTTATACATCGTCGCACAGTAAACTTTTTTCTCTTGTTTTTTTGGTGGAAACATAATCCAGGATCTTCATTTGGCCATTGTTCGGCAATCTACCGAGTCGCTTAACCCTCCGGAAGTCGCACAAACAGTGCTTTATTATTGAAATATAACTTCGTACAGCTATTCTAACAAATATTTAGTTGGGACATAACGCTGCCAGTTGTATTATACAATTGAGTGCTACCGCCTGAATGTTAAAGCACGTTACAACTTAGTGGTATCAACGTATGATGGTCATCGCGTCGTTCTCACTTTGCCCGGAATGTAGGAAGGGTGCCGCACTATTTCAATAATTACGCGACCTGCAATCGATGGAATGCGTATAAATTGGCATCAGCATAATTGCTTCTTCCCAAAGAATCAATGTAATAACAAACATGACCTGAGAATTGTGCAATACTTCTGTTTGATCGCAGCGAAAATTGCAAGCTAATGTCCCAATTATAGCACTAGCAAAGGTGGCAGACGCTGCTCTAACCAATGGTTTCTAATGAGTAGAGTGATAATAGAAACAGTGAAAAAATAAGCTTATTACCCTACCTGCATAAAAATATATGCTCTTAAAACTATATTCCTCATAACGAACCAACCTACTTTTTCAAAACATACGAAAAATCCCAAACATCGACTGCAAGTGAGCAGCGAAGGCACATCTTATTGAGAGGATGAGAGAATGGAGATAAGATCACACACCACGATGTAGCGTTGCTTGAAATGTTAGAACACATAGCCAATGCAACACGTTACTCATTGTCTTCTTAATACGATATACGTTTGTTGCTAGCCGGTCGTGTTGGCGACAATATATTCATGATGTTTGTCTTTGTTGTTTCAAGTAAGCAACAAAGATATGTAGCAGAGAGATTTTGTCCTAACAAAAATGTGTTACGACAATATCTTTGTTATTCACTTTGTCTCGTTTTTGGACTCCCTGGTGAGGTGTGATTGGAACCGTTGTTTATTCAGGACCTTCTTCTGGTTTATTATACAATGTTCCGTGCCTAGGGTAACCCGATCATACTCACCAGGCTACGTCTAACCCGTAAAAGACCAACGATCGTCCTCTGGCCCTGGGCCATAACCGCTAAGGAGGACTTACCTCTCTCGGCACGATCACTCCGGTATCGTCCTGGGCCTGTCGATGCAAATCAATGAAGGAAGACGCCAACAGCCACCATTAGACTCCACCAACGCCAAAAAGAACCCGCAAAACCACCGGCGAAATAAAACAGCAACCACCATTGTCACCAGTTCCCGAACCCCATCGTCGTCAGCAGCGCTCGCAGGACGGCTTAGAATCACCAGCAACTTCCAGCAACAGCAGCGGTACGTACCGGTATAAACCCACAACCCACACACACACACACCCACAAGCAATAGTTAAATAAAAGTAAATATTTTAATGTTAAAGTTTTCATTAATAAGTAGTTTTTCGAAGTTTAGATTTCATTTTCAATTTGATCAATTCGCAACCCATTTTAGTAAAGTGATAGTACCCTGCATAATTGTCCGCGAAACCCCTCCGATTGCCCAGTAGTAAGCCGACCCTGAGACCAAATTCGAGGGGGCTCTTGCTACTGAGCTTTACCGGTATACACAGTAGAAAAGTTACACTTGGCACCTAGCCACAACACACGAAAGGTAGTCGGAGGAATCGAGTAGCATTTAAAAAAATTAGATGATTTTTTCCCTGATAGTAGGTGAGTACACAATCAGCATAGTCTGATTGTGTAGAACCCTAAATCAACCCACTATTAGTGTTAAACACTATTTCCTTTAAAAGTTGGTAGACATTGGTTAAAGTGAATTTCGTTATCGTGCAGAAAAAGTGAACGCACTTAAAAGCAATTAAATTTTCTAATATAGTAAGGTGGGGCAAAAAATCGGCATGATTACAAATTAATACTCTCATCACACATCATCATAACGTAATACTAGATATCTCTTGGTTTTGCTTGTAATCTGAGAAATAGTTATTTTCTTATGAATTCTCAAATGCGCACTTTTGCCCCAAGGTCGGGGCAAGAGTGCGCATAGCACGGAGCAAAAGTGCGCACTGATTAAATAGCCGATTTATTACCGACCATAAATTAAACTAATCAGTTTTAGGATATCCATTAGGGTGGGGCAAAATGATCGTTTTTTCAGCACAGCACTTTTTTGGTTCCTTTCGGGGTCCCAAACAACTGTGCAAAATTTGGGGTCGATTGGTGTTGACCCGGCGTAGCGCATTGCGTTTGAAATTTGTATGGAGATTAGTATGGGAAATCCTACATTTTTGCATTTTAAATTCTACAGACTTCAGTTCTTCCTCTAGTATGCAAACAAATAAATAGAAGTATAGTCCAGGATATGCTGAACAACTTTGCCGAAGGATGTATGGTGTTAGAATGTCTCTAAGCCAAGTTATAGCTGTTCAAAGTTCGATACAGCGAATTAAATGCCAAAAATCATTTTTATTGCCAACACTGGTACACCAGCAATGGTATTTCATATAGCATTCCGAAATAACATTATATATTTTAGTTTTACCACATTGGTATGTTTGAATGAATTATTGAAAAGCCTTAGATCAATTTCATGGACGTAGGTAGTTGAGCAATAGGGCTTAGTGAGGGGTGAGGGGGATGGGGGGAAACTTTAATATGTAGAAATTCGAACTGAAATGTTGTCGAGTTGGAATGTTCAGATGAATTATTTCAAAACAATTACACAATGTCCTACGCATAATAGTAACGATGAAATAAAACATACTGTATCCCTTTGCCTTGACTTTTATCAATAGAAGTTACATTACAGACTGAATCAACTGATGTCGAGTTGATATGTCAGAGGATTATATTTCGGTTTAATACGCATTATAGTTTGATGGGATGCTCATTTCTATGCTGTTCGATCACGAGGCGTGAAGCTAATTTCTGGATTTCAACATCAAATCCACCAGATTTCTACAACAATTTTTGCTTCAGGTGATCGAACAGCATCGAAATGAGCATCCCATCAAATCATTGTGCCTATTAAACTGAAATATAATCAATGCAATCCTCTGACATATCAACTCGACATCAGTTGATTCAGTCTGTAACGTAAATTCTATTGATAAAAGTCAAGGCAAAGGGATACAGTATGTTTTATTTCATCGTTACTATTATGCGAAGGACATTGTGTAATTGTTTTGAAATAATTCATCTGAACATTCCAACTCTACAACATTTCGGTTCGAATTTCTACATATTAAAGTCCCCCCCCCCATCCTCCCTCACCCCTCACTACGCCCTATTGCTCAACTACCTAGGCTCATGAAATTGAGCTAAGGCTTTTGAATAATTCATCCAAACATACCAATGTGGTAAAACTAAACTATATAATGTTATTTTGGAATGCTATATGAAATACCATTGCCGGTGTACCAGTGTTGGCAATAAAAATGATTTTTGGCATTTAATTCGATGTATCGAACTTTGAACAGCTATAACTTGGCTTAGAGACATTCTATCACAATACATCCTTCGGCAAAGTTGTTCAGCATATCCTGGACTATACTTCTATCTATTTGTTGGTACACTACAGGAATAATTGTAGTCTGCAGAATTTAAAATGCAAAAATGTAGGTTTTCCCATACTAATCTCCATACAAATTTCAAACGCAATGCGCTACGCCGAGTCAACACCAATCGACCCCAAAATTTGCACAGTTGTTTGGGACCCCAAAAGGAACCAAAAAAGTGCTGTGCTCGGTTGATGTGGCTATGATTACGTTTTTCCATATAACAATGCCCCACCCTAATATCCATCCCCTCTTACTCTTCTTTCTTAACTAAAAAGTATCCCTCCCTCTGCCTCGGTTGATGTTGTTCAGTTTTCCATTATGTTGAAAAACTTGGATGTTTCATCTTTTAAACAATGTCGTTCATGATCAAACTGTCAGCCTTGGTAACATCATTATTTATCATAGTTGGGTAGATCACTACAAGAATTCTTGCGAATATGCTATTTATATTGCTGGTCCCTTCTTTAAATCATGGAAAAATTAGTTCAATTTTTATATAAAAAGCTTCATTCGCGTCTTTCCATTGGGGCTGATATGCTATGTGCACTTTTATTCCACCGTCAGTTTTTAACTTATTAAATTGTTACGAAAATTACTGACTTTTTTCATCAAATCAAATATATCTCGCAACGAACCATATGTTGAAAATTTTTAGGGTACTCTAATTTTATAGATCCTGATTTATGATTCCCAAAATTAAAAAAATTATGTCAACGCAGCGAAAAATGGTCCTTCCCCCTTAATTTCAAGCCACTATATTCTAACCTTTCATGCTTACATGTGCGAATAGTTGGCTTATTGATACACTAAATCCATACAGAGTTGCCAGGTTCTAGCGCTTGTGTGCTTCTTAAAGTCCTATGGGCACTTTTGCCCCATGTGCATATATATATATATATATATATATATATATATATATATATATATATATATATATATATATATATATATATATATATATATATATATATATATATATATATATATATATATATATATATATATATATATATATATATATATATATATATATATATATATATATATATAATTGAAAAGATGCTAAATGACGGCATTATTAAAGAATCGATATCGCCATACACTTCCCCCGTATGGATTGTACCGAAGAAAGCCGATGCATCCGGACAAAAGAAATCTCGTTTAGTCATCGATTATCGAAAATTAAACGAGAAAACCATTAACGACAAATATCCGATTCCGGATATAACAGACATACTGGACAAATTAGGTAGGGCTCGATATTTTTCAACAATTGATTTAGTATCAGGTTTTCACCAGATACAATTAGCAGAAGAAGATACCGAAAAAACTGCGTTTTCTGTAAATTCAGGGAAATACGAATTTACCAGAATGCCTTTTGGTTTAAAAAACGCACCCGCCACCTTTCAGCGAGTAATGGACTGCATACTGCGTGAGCTAATAGGAGTGTGTTGTTTCGTCTACATGGACGACATTATCATTTTCTCTAGTTCACTGCAGGAGCACCAAAACGATCTGATTCGAGTAATGAAAAAGCTGAAAGATGCTAGTCTGAAGATTCAATTAGACAAATGCGAATTCTTCAGAAAAGAGGTTCAATTTCTCGGGCACACCGTATCAGAAGACGGAGTAAAACCCAACGCTGATAAAATCGAAAGCATAAAAATCTGGCCAATGCCAAAATGTGAAAGAGAAGTTAGACAATTTCTCCGTACACTAGGCTACTACCGGAGGATTATAAAAGATTTTGCCAAGGTAGTAAAACCAATGCAATGACTAAACTATTGAGGAAGGATACTGAGTTCAAAATAACGACCGAAATCGAAGAATGTTTTCATAAATGCAAAAAGATTCTTTCCATGGACCCTGTGTTAATGTACCCAGATTTTACTAAAGAATTTACATTAACAACAGATGCGAGCGACTATGCTATAGGAGCCGTTCTCTCCCAGGGACCAATCGGCAAAGATAGACCGATTGCATACGCCTCACGTACTCTAAGCAAAACAGAAGAGAACTATTGCTCTACAGAAAAAGAGCTATTGGCAATCGTGTGGGCCGTGAAACATTTTCTACCATACCTGTATGGGAGAAAATTTAAATTAGTAACGGATCACCAACCATTGACCTATTCCCTAACAAACGCAAGCAGTAAGATCGTTCGTTGGGAACTTGATCTAGGCGAGTTTGACTACGAAATTATGTACAAACCCGCTAAGCAAAATGTCGTTGCCGACGCTCTTTCAAGAATAAATCCTACAATAGAAAACCAGACAATAAACGCTAACTCTCAAGATAGCATAGAGGTAGAACCATCCCTAAGCGAAAGCGACGACCTGGAAACAATTCATTCGGCAGACACGAGCGACGACAATTTTATACCATGCACTGAAAAATCCATTAATTCTTTTAGGAACCAAATAATTTTAAAAATTGGTCCCGAAGACATAACATCCTACGAGCAAATATTTCCTAAGTATCATCGTCACATAATAACAACACAAGATTATACAGAAAAAGATATAATTGACATCTTCAAACATTTTCTTAACACCAAAGGTTCAAACTGTCTGAAAATGCCAATTTCACTCATCCAAATGATTCAAGAAACATACAGAAAATACTTTTCAATTAATAAAACACATAAGATTCTCATTTCAGAATTACTCCTAGAAAACATAAGGATGGAAGACCAGCAGGACGAAATTATCCGAGAAACCCATAACTATGGCCATAGAGGCACAAAGGAAACTAAAAACCAAATATTACACAAATTCTTTTTTCCACAGGTCGACAGAAAACTTAAAATTTTCGTAAGCACCTGTGATATTTGCAAAAAAGCAAAATATGACAGATCACCGTCAAAATTAATTAGAAAAAGTACTTTCGGCAAAACCCCGTTTGATAGAGTCCACATCGACGTCTTTTTCTTACAAGGTCAAAAGTGGTTAACTATAGTAGATTCCTTCTCTAAATTTGCAAAGGGGCCATGCATAAATGACGTAGCATTTTAGGGGGTAGGGAGGGTATACCTAATTTGCGACGAAGTGTGACGTGGGGGAGGGTAGGGTCAGGAGTTGTGCGACGTAGCATCAAGTTTAAATTTTTTAAGAGTAGAGAAAACAATTTAATATTCCTCCATTCCCAACAGAAATATATTTAAATTTACACAAGTGAAAAGTAAGCGTTTTTTAATGTGGTTAATTTTACAATTCCCGGAATTACAAGCTCGCAAAAAACAACGAAACATTTTGTATGCGGAATTAACTTACTACATTAGTTAGCTTATGTTACTAACTGGTAGACTTAGTTTGTAGCTAAATTAAATTTTCTCTTCGGATTCAACCAAACAAAATTTAGTAATTTAGATGAACGAATGCTTCATAGAATCAGGATTTTCAACCGAGAGAACTTCTTTTCATGCCCCATGACATATAAAATTCAAAACAAAACTGTAAACACTATATTTGTGATGAAATGGGCTTATTTTGTATGCAATTTGCTGTTATAATGAAAATGCTGATAAAAGCCGTCAAACATGTATTTAAAAGAATTGAAAAACATGTAATTTTTTTCATCCCCCGGCAGCGTTGCGCAAGGAGGGGGGGGGGGGGATGTAGGAGAATGCTACGTTATTTACAAGGGGGAGGTTTGAGTTTTGTGACCAAATGCTACGAGGGGGGAGGGAGGGGTCGAAAATCTTCGAAAAAAAAGCTACGTCATTTGTGTACGGCCCCAAACGCAATTCATTTGCAAGCAAGAACAATAATCAACATGAAAAACGCCATAACTGAGCATATACGCCAATTTGGAAGACCAAACACTATAGTCAGCGACCAAGAACCTTCTTTCCGGTCAATCGATTTCATTGGATTTTTGAACGATCTCGGGATCGAGATACACTTCGCTAGCAACTCAAACGCTAACGGATATAAGAACGATTTCATTCTACGCTCATTGAGATTTTTAGAACGACAAAAACCAAATTCACCCATCTCACACTTAAAGAACACGTAAACGTCGCGATCGATATCTATAACAATAGTTTTCACGAATCAACCAAGGCTAAACCGCGAGAATTAATCTTTAACACCCTAAATACAACAAACACCGGAGAAATAACTGAAAATTTCCATAAACTCCAGTCCAAAGCCAACATCGAACTAGATAAACGAAAAGCCAGATACGAGGAAAAATACGCGAACAAACAAATACCGAAAACATTAAATCCAGGGGATGAAAAATTTGTTAAAATAACCCAACGGCTAACAAAAGACAAAAACCTGTATAAAATATCAAAAGTAAAACAATACAATGAACTAACTTTCGAAGATAATAACGAGGTTAAGATCCATAAAAATCGACTAAGAAAATAAACAAATTAAATCTATTTTTATCTTACAGAATAATTACGCTCAACCTGATAAACGCTACCACCTATAAAGAAATAACAAACAGTAATGGGCTACTGGCAGTAAAAATCGATTCAGTTAGAATTAAAATAGGATATAATAGGATAGTACACAAGATAGCCCTGAAAACACTCGAAAATAATCTCGATTATATTGTAAAAATAGGAAAATCCGTCAAAATTATTGATCATTTAGAAAACTATATATATATATATATATATATATATATATATATATATATATATATATATATATATATATATATATATATATATATATATATATATATATATATATATATATATATATATATATATATATATATATATATATATATATATATATATATATATATATATATATATATATATATATATATATATATATATATATATATATATATATATATATATATATATATAATGCTCTGATGTGTCAGAGTTTTATGAAAAAAAACATTTATTCACTTATGATCGTTAGGTTGCAACTCACGCCTAAGACTAATTTAATTTTTCTGTCCAATGCCTCTATAAACTATGTTTAACTTAGTCAGCAATACGAAGTCTGCTCCAGTATCGTCCGATGTCCACGTTGTCCATGTTGGCCGCTTCCACGTTGGCATCGCGCGTGGCATTCAGCTGGCTCGGCATATCTGCGTTGTATCGATCGTTTGGATCGATTATGATGGGTCAGCGGATATGGTTGCGATGTTTGCTCTAGCTTCGGAAGGTTTCCTCGTAACGTCTCCCTCCTCAAGCATCAAGCGTCCTCGGTTGATTTTTCAGGAGTTCGAATCTCGGTATCGGAATGGCTCGTGATTTGTTTCTCTCTGTTTTCTCTTCGGTTGTCTCTGCAGTTGGTTCGGTTGCTGTGTCTTCAAGTTGGGTTGTTGAAAACGATTCTGGCGACCTGTCAACTGTATGTTTTCCCGAATGTGGTTTTCTTCTATAGAGATAAGTGGAGAAACAAAGAATTGTTAGTACCAGGAGGATAGAGCCTCCTAATGTTACCCTGTTTTGTGTTTGGTGCAGTGATAGGTAGATTTC
Organism: Topomyia yanbarensis; assembly: GCF_030247195.1. Classification (NCBI taxonomy): domain Eukaryota; kingdom Metazoa; phylum Arthropoda; class Insecta; order Diptera; family Culicidae; genus Topomyia; species Topomyia yanbarensis. The sequence continues at coordinate 234,226,205 of NC_080671.1, forward strand.
GCTGACTTCTTCCAAATTATGGATTCTGGTCATAACGTTTTCCTCTTCGCTGGTTATATTGCTTGCGATCTGAAGGTTTTTGCTGTATATTGGTATGAGATAATTGTCTTTATAGATTAGTTCCGGCTTCCCGTAGTATGTTAAATTGCTTATTTTGATTGTGCAATTTTCTATTTCGAATAGCGTTGTTCCTGCAATTACTTTAGGTCCTCCGCATGAGTCAGACACTTCAATGTCGATGTTGGTGTCTATTAGGATGATACCTTTTAAGATTTCTTTGATTTGTGTGGTATCTCTGACTCGAGAGACTGTACATTTTGGGGCTTGGTGTACAAGAAGGTTGAAGATGCATTCGTCTTCTAATGGAGAATTGTTACTGCAAATATCGCATTTTGTTGTTTGCGAGTATATGTGGTTTCTGTGTTTGGCTACCAGCTGAATGTGCGTATTGATGCGTGTTCCATTGAGACCGAGCGTATGAAGTCCAGTAGATCGTAGTGTTTGTCGTCCAGTACGGGGATTTTTGTAAGGATGGCTACTTGGTTGTTGCTAATTCCTATGCTAGCTGTACAGTAACGGAAGATTTCGTCTACGTAATTTATCTTGATTTCTTGACTCCTAAGTTTGCTATAAATGAAATTCTTTTCTTCTAAAGAGAGTATGTTTTGTTAATAACATTGAGTTTAGAGAGTTCTATATGATCTTCTATGTCGCCAATCAACCGGATTATCTCCTCTGTTTTCCAAATAAGATTTGTGAATTCTAAATCTGCTTTATTCCTCGTGATGAATGAAATTCTCTGGACATCTTTATATTAATTCTTTTCAGAATAATTTTAATATTGTTTATTCTGTTTTGAAAAATCTCATTAATTTTAATTTGCATAATTTGATTTTTAGCGAGTTTGTTTTCTTGTTCTCCTAATATCCCTAGGCTTTGGTTTATAATATTCAAATCATTGTTGTCTGGGTTTCCAGAGATAAATTTTATTGCTGTTCCTAGAGCGTCTACTAGTCCTCTCCTCCGTCTTTGTGGTAGAAGGCTATGAAGTTTATCTTTAGCTAACTGGATTTTGGCATCAAGTGTGTTTTCTAAATGATCAATAATTTTGAAGGATTTTCCTATTTTTACAATATAATCGAGATTATTTTCGAGTGTTTTCAGGGCTATCTTGTGTACTATCCTATTATATCCTATTTTAATTCTGACTGAATCGATTTTTACTGCCAGTAGCCCATTACTGTTTGTTATTTCTTTATAGGTGGTAGCGTTTATCAGGTTGAGCGTAATTATTCTGTAAGATAAAAATAGATTTAATTTGTTTATTTTCTTAGTCGATTTTTATGGATCTTAACCTCGTTATTATCTTCGAAAGTTAGTTCATTGTATTGTTTTACTTTTGATATTTTATACAGGTTTTTGTCTTTTGTTAGCCGTTGGGTTATTTTAACAAATTTTTCATCCCCTGGATTTAATGTTTTCGGTATTTGTTTGTTCGCGTATTTTTCCTCGTATCTGGCTTTTCGTTTATCTAGTTCGATGTTGGCTTTGGACTGGAGTTTATGGAAATTTTCAGTTATTTCTCCGGTGTTTGTTGTATTTAGGGTGTTAAAGATTAATTCTCGCGGTTTAGCCTTGGTTGATTCGTGAAAACTATTGTTATAGATATCGATCGCGACGTTTACGTGTTCTTTAAGTGTGAGATGGGTGAATTTGGTTTTTGTCGTTCTAAAAATCTCAATGAGCGTAGAATGAAATCGTTCTTATATCCGTTAGCGTTTGAGTTGCTAGCGAAGTGTATCTCGATCCCGAGATCGTTCAAAAATCCAATGAAATCGATTGACCGGAAAGAAGGTTCTTGGTCGCTGACTATAGTGTTTGGTCTTCCAAATTGGCGTATATGCTCAGTTATGGCGTTTTTCATGTTGATTATTGTTCTTGCTTGCAAATGAATTGCGTTTGGGGCCGTACACAAATGACGTAGCTTTTTTTTTCGAAGATTTTCGACCCCTCCCTCCCCCCTCGTAGCATTTGTGTGTGTGTGTTAACCTTCCTATCTCCCACTAGCTGGTAGTGATTTACAGAAAAAAGATGTTTGCATGTATTTAACCATTCATGCAAATAACTTGGTTCACGGATTTAGGAAGGTGTTAGCTCAATTGACTTTCCGATGACCCATTTCGTGTACAGTGCCAGACATGTTCCGAGGTCATCGTTCCATCAACTAGCCCCGCCTTACTGTAATGTTTATATCAATTGGATTATAACATTACAGTAAAACTTTCGATTCCATTTAATCAGGAAATCGACACGTATTTAGTATATTGGTTCAATTTGTATATATATATAACATAACACATGTGTACTAGAAAACTTACCATTTTTGCAGTTTTCTACCTTCATTCCTATCTCCCATTTATGTCTCCTTTGACTCTCATCCACATTTCTTGAATTCCTGCTTATTTAAGAAAGAAAAGGGGAAATAATAAAAAAAGAACCGATGGACTCCGTGTTTTCCTCAGCGCTTCCGTTTCTCTTAGTCTGGTGTCTCTGACTGTTGGACTTGTGTAAGTTGTTCCATTGGAGATCTCCAAGGACCTGTAATTGGAGGAAGATCTGACTTCTATCCAGAAGTATCAGTTTTTCACATTAATAAATTATATGTGTGCACTACAAAACAATCCCGTGTATAATGCAACCATTCTTTGAACATTTATATGTACATATACACATACACATATATACATACATAGACACACACACATGTATACATAAAAATATACACATGCATTCATACACACATACATATACAATTACCTACATACATATACGCATTGTTCATACATGTATACATACATACACACATATACACAATTACATACATATACTCGAGTTGAAGGAGGACCCCACGATTAACAGCTCAACTATACAAGAGATTATTACCACATCACGGGGTGAAACGGCAGAAGCTAAAGCCTTAAGCCCGTATACAGTGATTATGTGTATCGACCAGGATGATATCAGGACTGTGAACGAGCTAAAAGGTGCACTGAAGCTGCATTTTAACCTGGTCGAGTTGCACATCTTTCCGAGCAAGTGAAGTCAAGTGAATTTCCACTCCACTCCACCGTCGATGTGGAAAACAGGCTGGGGATCTAATCAAAATATTATACTCGAAGAGATCGCAGCAAAGCGTTTACAATCACTTTCACCTGACGCGGGGTGTATTCTTTGTGTACAAGCTACATCATATTTCTAATTCGACTACCTTCGCTCCTCCGCTACAACATCCTCGCTACAAACCCGCATGATCCATCCAGACCCAAAACTCGCTACCGCGGAATCCGCCGCAAAATACAAAAAAACTATAACAGAAGATAGGAGTTGGACACAGAAAACGCATACACTCCTTATTTGAGTCTCTCAGTGCACAATGAGGAACTCAAACTCGCCGAGCCCGCACACCCTTCCTCCACCATCGTATCCTATCCACCAGTGCTCTCTCAAGCACACACACCAATTATGCTTTGAATAAGTGGATAAACTGAACACGCTTAAGGTTGGACAGTGAAAGGGCGAAACTCGCAAACGAAAAAAGCAGTTCCCCTCCACACCGCATGTCAGATCCTCACAAAAATCAATCAGCAGTACTGTAACAACATTCTACATACGCTGACTGATCTCTATGAAGATCCGACACACGGTGCGGAAAAAACCGCCTCCCCCGCCTGCAAATCCCGCGCATTCTCTGTCCAACCTTAATGCACAAAATTCACAGTAGACGAAGCCGAAGATAAATACAGGTAGAATACACGCCATCTGTCCAATCTGGTTGATGTCTTCGTGTAGGTGAATTGCATGAAAACTTAAACTGTTCCCCTGTTCACTTCTCCTTTTGAACCTTGTTTCGCGGCAGGGATGCTAGGTACCGCACAATATATGAATAGTACCACTTATTCTTCACTATTAAAGCATATAATTATATTGTAATAAAAAATTAAATTGACGCAATGTATGGTAGAAACCAGATAGTTAAAGGTATACGGACCCGTCACAATATACTACTGATACCAGCAGACATACCCAACACAAAAAATGAAACAGTTAGAAAACATACTAATTGGCCACACTTCCTCCTGTATATACACGACGTAGGCATGAGTAAGGAAAAAAAACAACACACAAAAAATATATATTATAGTCCAAGCAAGCCATGCTTGACAATTTAAATAAAAAATATTCCAACTGGAATTCTCTCACCGCAGTCCGCCTTTATGGTCCTCTCCATGCCTCCTCGCGCCAGTAATGAGGAAATCGTAATGCCCGAAAGGCCAAACGCCGATATTTTAGTTCGGCATCACTCACACTACCAGCCCGTTCATCATCACCGGAGAAGCATGCCAATGGAACTCAGAACGTTCAAGCACAGTTCCCATTGACTAGTTCCCAATTTCCACGGCACGGAGTGCTTTGATGTGAAAAACATTTTCTGACTAATTTGATAAAATGATGACGTGCCGTTTACACTCCGCTCGGTCTTCAAAAAACAACACATTGCGTGGATTGTACCCTAATCCCGCGAACACAAGCTCACTCCGTCACACACACATGATATCATCGATATATCGGAATCTCTACTTTGTACGAAAAGAGCCAACCACTTCTGGCCGATTGCACACACACAATTTCATCCATATCGCTTGACACTCAATACAGCAGAAGCAAACAAGTTCTTATCTGTTTATCATTCATATTCCTTCCTGGCTCATGGAAAACCAGAAAACCGCCAACCGCTTGAACACTAGCGAGTACTTTTCACCATTGCACCAAAATTCTTAAGCAACTTTCACGACATATCACCCAGAGAAAAACAATAAAGCACAACAACGCGCGGAGCCAAATGAAAGCGTGACCGCCGCCTTCGGCTTTTCGAACCGAACTCTTCCTCCCTCCCCCCTCGTAGCATTTGGTCACAAAACTCAAACCTCCCCCTTGTAAATAACGTAGCATTCTCCTACATCCCCCCCCCCCTCCTTGCGCAACGCTGCCGGGGGATGAAAAAAATTACATGTTTTTCAATTCTTTTAAATACATGTTTGACGGCTTTTATCAGCATTTTCATTATAACAGCAAATTGCGTACAAAATAAGCCCATTTCATCACAAATATAGTGTTTACAGTTTTGTTTTGAATTTTATATGTCATGGGGCATGAAAAGAAGTTCTCTCGGTTGAAAATCCTGATTCTATGAAGCATTCGTTCATCTAAATTACTAAATTTTGTTTGGTTGAATCCGAAGAGAAAATTTAATTTAGCTATAAACTAAGTCTACCAGTTAGTAACATAAGCTAACTAATGTAGTAAGTTAATTCCGCATACAAAATGTTTCGTTGTTTTTTGCGAGCTTGTAATTCCGGGAATTGTAAAATTAACCACATTAAAAAACGCTTACTTTTCACTTGTGTAAATTTAAATATATTTCTGTTGGGAATGGAGGAATATTAAATTGTTTTCTCTACTCTTAAAAAATTTAAACTTGATGCTACGTCGCACAACTCCTGACCCTACCCTCCCCCACGTCACACTTCGTCGCAAATTAGGTATACCCTCCCTACCCCCTAAAATGCTACGTCATTTATGCATGGCCCCTTTGCAAATTTAGAGAAGGAATCTACTATAGTTAACCACTTTTGACCTTGTAAGAAAAAGACGTCGATGTGGACTCTATCAAACGGGGTTTTGCCGAAAGTACTTTTTCTAATTAATTTTGACGGTGATCTGTCATATTTTGCTTTTTTGCAAATATCACAGGTGCTTACGAAAATTTTAAGTTTTCTGTCGACCTGTGGAAAAAAGAATTTGTGTAATATTTGGTTTTTAGTTTCCTTTGTGCCTCTATGGCCATAGTTATGGGTTTCTCGGATAATTTCGTCCTGCTGGTCTTCCATCCTTATGTTTTCTAGGAGTAATTCTGAAATGAGAATCTTATGTGTTGAATGAAAAGTATTTTCTGTATGTTTCTTGAACCATTTGGATGAGTGAAATTGGCATTTTCAGACAGTTTGAACCTTTGGTGTTAAGAAAATGTTTGAAGATGTCAATTATATCTTTTTCTGTATAATCTTGTGTTGTTATTATTTGACGATGATACTTAGGAAATATTTGCTCGTAGGATGTTATGTCTTCGGGACCAATTTTTAAAATTATTTGGTTCCTAAAAGAATTAATGGATTTTTCAGTGCATGGTATAAAATTGTCGTCGCTCGTGTCTGCCGAATGAATTGTTTCCAGGTCGTCGCTTTCGCTTAGGGATGGTTCTACCTCTATGCTATCTTGAGAGTTAGCGTTTATTGTCTGGTTTTCTATTGTAGGATTTATTCTTGAAAGAGCGTCGGCAACGACATTTTGCTTAGCGGGTTTGTACATAATTTCGTAGTCAAACTCGCCTAGATCAAGTTCCCAACGAACGATCTTACTGCTTGCGTTTGTTAGGGAATAGGTCAATGGTTGGTGATCCGTTACTAATTTAAATTTTCTCCCATACAGGTATGGTAGAAAATGTTTCACGGCCCACACGATTGCCAATAGCTCTTTTTCTGTAGAGCAATAGTTCTCTTCTGTTTTGCTAAGAGTACGTGAGGCGTATGCAATCGGTCTATCTTTGCCGATTGGTCCCTGGGAGAGAACGGCTCCTATAGCATAGTCGCTCGCATCTGTTGTTAATGTAAATTCTTTAGTAAAATCTGGGTACATTAACACAGGGTCCATGGAAAGAATCTTTTTGCGTTTATGAAAACATTCTTCGATTTCGGTCGTTATTTTGAACTCAGTATCCTTCCTCAATAGTTTAGTCATTGCATTGGTTTTACTACCTTGGCAAAATCTTTTATAATCCTCCGGTAGTAGCCTAGTGTACCGAGAAATTGTCTAACTTCTCTTTCACATTTTGGCATTGGCCAGATTTTTATGCTTTCGATTTTATCAGCGTTGGGTTTTACTCCGTCTTCTGATACGGTGTGCCCGAGAAATTGAACCTCTTTTCTGAAGAATTCGCATTTGTCTAATTGAATCTTCAGACTAGCATCTTTCAGCTTTTTCATTACTCGAATTAGATCGTTTTGGTGCTCCTGCAGTGAACTAGAGAAAATGATAATGTCGTCCATGTAGACGAAACAACACACTCCTATTAGCTCACGCAGTATGCAGTCCATTACTCGCTGAAAGGTGGCGGGTGAGTTTTTTAAACCAAAAGGCATTCTGGTAAATTCGTATTTCCCTGAATTTACAGAAAACGCAGTTTTTTCGGTATCTTCTTCTGCTAATTGTATCTGGTGAAAACCTGATACTAAATCAATTGTTGAAAAATATCGAGCCCTACCTAATTTGTCCAGTATGTCTGTTATATCCGGAATCGGATATTTGTCGTTAATGGTTTTCTCGTTTAATTTTCGATAATCGATGACTAAACGAGATTTCTTTTGTCCGGATGCATCGGCTTTCTTCGGTACAATCCATACGGGGGAAGTGTATGGCGATATCGATTCTTTAATAATGCCGTCATTTAGCATCTTTTCAATATATATATATATATATATATATATATATATATATATATATATATATATATATATATATATATATATATATATATATATATATATATATATATATATATATATATATATATATATATATATATATATATATATATATATATATATATATATATATATATATATATATATGCACATGGGGCAAAAGTGCCCATAGGACTTTAAGAAGCACACAAGCGCTAGAACCTGGCAACTCTGTATGGATTTAGTGTATCAATAAGCCAACTATTCGCACATGTAAGCATGAAAGGTTAGAATATAGTGGCTTGAAATTAAGGGGGAAGGACCATTTTTCGCTGCGTTGACATAATTTTTTTAATTTTGGGAATCATAAATCAGGATCTATAAAATTAGAGTACCCTAAAAATTTTCAACATATGGTTCGTTGCGAGATATATTTGATTTGATGAAAAAAGTCAGTAATTTTCGTAACAATTTAATAAGTTAAAAACTGACGGTGGAATAAAAGTGCACATAGCATATCAGCCCCAATGGAAAGACGCGAATGAAGCTTTTTATATAAAAATTGAACTAATTTTTCCATGATTTAAAGAAGGGACCAGCAATATAAATAGCATATTCGCAAGAATTCTTGTAGTGATCTACCCAACTATGATAAATAATGATGTTACCAAGGCTGACAGTTTGATCATGAACGACATTGTTTAAAAGATGAAACATCCAAGTTTTTCAACATAATGGAAAACTGAACAACATCAACCGAGGCAGAGGGAGGGATACTTTTTAGTTAAGAAAGAAGAGTAAGAGGGGATGGATATCCTAAAACTGATTAGTTTAATTTATGGTCGGTAATAAATCGGCTATTTAATCAGTGCGCACTTTTGCTCCGTGCTATGCGCACTCTTGCCCCGACCTTGGGGCAAAAGTGCGCATTTGAGAATTCATAAGAAAATAACTATTTCTCAGATTACAAGCAAAACCAAGAGATATCTAGTATTACGTTATGAAGATGTGTGATGAGAGTATTAATTTGTAATCATGCCGATTTTTTGCCCCACCTTACTATATTAGAAAATTTAATTGCTTTTAAGTGCGTTCACTTTTTCTGCACGATAACGAAATTCACTTTAACCAATGTCTACCAACTTTTAAAGGAAATAGTGTTTAACACTAATAGTGGGTTGATTTAGGGTTCTACACAATCAGACTATGCTGATTGTGTACTCACCTACTATCAGGGAAAAAATCATCTAATTTTTTTAAATGCTACTCGATTCCTCCGACTACCTTTCGTGTGTTGTGGCATCATAATCGATCCAAACGATCGATACAACGCAGATATGCCGAGCCAGCTGAATGCCACGCGCGATGCCAACGTGGAAGCGGCCAACATGGACAACGTGGACATCGGACGATACTGGAGCAGACTTCGTATTGCTGACTAAGTTAAACATAGTTTATAGAGGCATTGGACAGAAAAATTAAATTAGTCTTAGGCGTGAGTTGCAACCTAACGATCATAAGTGAATAAATGTTTTTTTCATAAAACTCTGACACATCAGAGCATTATATATATATATATATATATATATATATATATATATATATATATATATATATATATATATATATATATATATATATATATATATATATATATATATATATATATATATATATATATATATATATATATATATATATATATATATATATATATATATATATATATATATATATATATATATATATATATATATATATATATATATATATATATATATATATATATATATATATATATATATATATATATGTTTTGTGTTTGGTGCAGTGATAGGTAGATTTCGCTGACTTCTTCCAAATTATGGATTCTGGTCATAACGTTTTCCTCTTCGCTGGTTATATTGCTTGCGATCTGAAGGTTTTTGCTGTATATTGGTATGAGATAATTGTCTTTATAGATTAGTTCCGGCTTCCCGTAGTATGTTAAATTGCTTATTTTGATTGTGCAATTTTCTATTTCGAATAGCGTTGTTCCTGCAATTACTTTAGGTCCTCCGCATGAGTCAGACACTTCAATGTCGATGTTGGTGTCTATTAGGATGATACCTTTTAAGATTTCTTTGATTTGTGTGGTATCTCTGACTCGAGAGACTGTACATTTTGGGGCTTGGTGTACAAGAAGGTTGAAGATGCATTCGTCTTCTAATGGAGAATTGTTACTGCAAATATCGCATTTTGTTGTTTGCGAGTATATGTGGTTTCTGTATTTGGCTACCAGCTGAATGTGCGTATTGATGCGTGTTCCATTAAGACCGAGCGTATGAAGTCCAGTAGATCGTAGTGTTTGTCGTCCAGTACGGGGATTTTTGTAAGGATGGCTACTTGGTTGTTGCTAACTCCTATGCTAGCTGTACAGTAACGGAAGATTTCGTCTACGTAATTTATCTTGATTTCTTGACTCCTAAGTTTGCTATAAATGAAATACTTTTCTTCTAAAGACAGTATGTTTTGTTAATAACATTGAGTTTAGAGAGTTCTATATGATCTTCTATGTCGCCAATCAACCGGATTATCTCCTCTGTTTTCCAAATAAGATTTGTGAATTCTAAATCTGCTTTAATTCCTCGTGATGAATGAAATTCTCTGGACATCTTTATATTAATTCTTTTCAGAATAATTTTAATATTGTTTATTCTGTTTTGAAAAATCTCATTAATTTTAATTTGCATAATTTGATTTTTAGCGAGTTTGTTTTCTTGTTCTCCTAATATCCCTAGGCTTTGGTTTATAATATTCAAATCATTGTTGTCTGGGTTTCCAGAGATAAATTTTATTGCTGTTCCTAGAGCGTCTACTAGTCCTCTCCTCCGTCTTTGTGGTAGAAGGCTATGAAGTTTATCTTTAGCTAACTGGATTTTGGCATCAAGTGTGTTTTCTAAATGATCAATAATTTTGAAGGATTTTCCTATTTTTACAATATAATCGAGATTATTTTCGAGTGTTTTCAGGGCTATCTTGTGTACTATCCTATTATATCCTATTTTAATTCTGACTGAATCGATTTTTACTGCCAGTAGCCCATTACTGTTTGTTATTTCTTTATAGGTGGTAGCGTTTATCAGGTTGAGCGTAATTATTCTGTAAGATAAAAATAGATTTAATTTGTTTATTTTCTTAGTCGATTTTTATGGATCTTAACCTCGTTATTATCTTCGAAAGTTAGTTCATTGTCTTGTTTTACTTTTGATATTTTATACAGGTTTTTGTCTTTTGTTAGCCGTTGGGTTATTTTAACAAATTTTTCATCCCCTGGATTTAATGTTTTCGGTATTTGTTTGTTCGCGTATTTTTCCTCGTATCTGGCTTTTCGTTTATCTAGTTCGATGTTGGCTTTGGACTGGAGTTTATGGAAATTTTCAGTTATTTCTCCGGTGTTTGTTGTATTTAGGGTGTTAAAGATTAATTCTCGCGGTTTAGCCTTGGTTGATTCGTGAAAACTATTGTTATAGATATCGATCGCGACGTTTACGTGTTCTTTAAGTGTGAGATGGGTGAATTTGGTTTTTGTCGTTCTAAAAATCTCAATGAGCGTAGAATGAAATCGTTCTAATATCTGTTAGCGTTTGAGTTGCTAGCGAAGTGTATCTCGATCCCGAGATCGTTCAAAAATCCAATGAAATCGATTGACCGGAAAGAAGGTTCTTGGTCGCTGACTATAGTGTTTGGTCTTCCAAATTGGCGTATATGCTCAGTTATGGCGTTTTTCATGTTGATTATTGTTCTTGCTTGCAAATGAATTGCGTTTGCAAATTTAGAGAAGGAATCTACTATAGTTAACCACTTTTGACCTTGTAAGAAAAAGACGTCGATGTGGACTCTATCAAACGGGGTTTTGCCGAAAGTACTTTTTCTAATTAATTTTGACGGTGATCTGTCATATTTTGCTTTTTTGCAAATATCACAGGTGCTTACGAAAATTTTAAGTTTTCTGTCGAGCTGTGGAAAAAAGAATTTGTGTAATATTTGGTTTTTATTTTCCTTTGTGCCTCTATGGCCATAGTTATGGGTTTCTCGGATAATTTCGTCCTGCTGGTCTTCCATCCTTATGTTTTCTAGGAGTAATTCTGAAATGAGAATCTTATGTGTTTTATTAATTGAAAAGTATTTTCTGTATGTTTCTTGAACCATTTGGATGAGTGAAATTGGCATTTTCAGACAGTTTGGACCTTTGGTGTTAAGAAAATGTTTGAAGATGTCAATTATATCTTTTTCTGTATAATCTTGTGTTGTTATTATGTGACGATGATACTTAGGAAATATTTGCTCGTAGGATGTTATGTCTTCGGGACCAATTTTTAAAATTATTTGGTTCCTAAAAGAATTAATGGATTTTTCAGTGCATGGTATAAAATTGTCGTCGCTGGTGTCTGCCGAATGAATTGTTTCCAGGTCGTCGCTTTCGCTTAGGGATGGTTCTACCTCTATGCTATCTTGAGAGTTAGCGTTTATTGTCTGGTTTTCTATTGTAGGATTTATTCTTGAAAGAGCGTCGGCAACGACATTTTGCTTAGCGGGTTTGTACATAATTTCGTAGTCAAACTCGCCTAGATCAAGTTTCCAACGAACGATCTTACTGCTTGCGTTTGTTAGGGAATAGGTCAATGGTTGGTGATCCGTTACTAATTTAAATTTTCTCCCATACAGGTATGGTAGAAAATGTTTCACGGCCCACACGATTGCCAATAGCTCTTTTTCTGTAGAGCAATAGTTCTCTTCTGTTTTGCTTAGAGTACGTGAGGCGTATGCAATCGGTCTATCTTTGCCGATTGGTCCCTGGGAGAGAACGGCTCCTATAGCATAGTCGCTCGCATCTGTTGTTAATGTAAATTCTTTAGTAAAATCTGGGTACATTAACACAGGGTCCATGGAAAGAATCTTTTTGCATTTATGAAAACATTCTTCGATTTCGGTCGTTATTTTGAACTCAGTATCCTTCCTCAATAGTTTAGTCATTGCATTGGTTTTACTACCTTGGCAAAATCTTTTATAATCCTCCGGTAGTAGCCTAGTGTACCGAGAAATTGTCTAACTTCTCTTTCACATTTTGGCATTGGCCAGATTTTTATGCTTTCGATTTTATCAGCGTTGGGTTTTACTCCGTCTTCTGATACGGTGTGCCCGAGAAATTGAACCTCTTTTCTGAAGAATTCGCATTTGTCTAATTGAATCTTCAGACTAGCATCTTTCAGCTTTTTCATTACTCGAATCAGATCGTTTTGGTGCTCCTGCAGTGAACTAGAGAAAATGATAATGTCGTCCATGTAGACGAAACAACACACTCCTATTAGCTCACGCAGTATGCAGTCCATTACTCGCTGAAAGGTGGCGGGTGCGTTTTTTAAACCAAAAGGCATTCTGGTAAATTCGTATTTCCCTGAATTTACAGAAAACGCAGTTTTTTCGGTATCTTCTTCTGCTAATTGTATCTGGTGAAAACCTGATACTAAATCAATTGTTGAAAAATATCGAGCCCTACCTAATTTGTCCAGTATGTCTGTTATATCCGGAATCGGATATTTGTCGTTAATGGTTTTCTCGTTTAATTTTCGATAATCGATGACTAAACGAGATTTCTTTTGTCCGGATGCATCGGCTTTCTTCGGTACAATCCATACGGGGGAAGTCTATGGCGATATCGATTCTTTAATAATGCCGTCATTTAGCATCTTACGCACTTGCGTTTGGATTTCTTTTTCAAAAATTTGTGGATATTTATAGGATTTCGTGTATATTGGGATGTTGTCAGCAGTCCTGATATTATGTTTGATTTTATGGGTAAATGTGAGCTTTTCAGAATCTGTGTAGAGTATTTCCTTGTTCTGGTTAATGATGTATTTCAATGCCTTCTTTTCTTCTTCGTTCATGTGGTCCTCTCGAAAATGATATTTCTGATTTTCTTCCTGGCTGAGTGGTTCTTGTAGCACTTGGTATTGGTCTGTCTTGATTTTTATTTCGTTTAGGTTAATTTCCAATGGTGTTTCCGAGTGGTTGTTCATTGCTAATATCGCTACTTTATTTGTGCTTCGGTAGTATTGAAAATTTGCCTAGATGCAATTCGTTTTGAATGCAAAAGTCTCCATCATTTATTGTCTGTACTTGAATATATTGAAAATTCTGCTCGGTCAGATTAATTTTATTTTGAAGTGGGAATCTTTTCTACATAGTAAATTCCTTTCTACCAACTTTAAGTTTGTTTTTGGTAATGTCAATTTGTGCTTTGATGTCCCGTAATGACTCGTAACCAATTAGTCCGTCAAAGAAATCGTGAAATTTGAATAGGGTAATCCGACCTAGTAAATGGTTTTGGCTGTAAAATTTCCATTAAATATCGCATCAAGTCGTTTTATATACCAAATTAAAGGTTAGACTCCTGCGCAACTTATGTATATAGGATTTTTTTTGGATCTTCGGAATATCTTGAGATACAAGCGTTTTACAAAAATGTTCATTTTTGCTGTTTTCAAAAATGGTGGGGTAAACCCGACCTCCTGTGTTTTTGGTTGATTTAGTGCAGATATTACTCAAATTTTATGGTTTTACAATGATAAATCAGTGAATGTTGTGTTATTGAATTGTAACATGAAGAAAATGGAGTTCAATATCAATCTTGGAATACTAAAATCACGAGCAGTAGCACGTAATGACATTCCCATTTGCATCGGAGCAATTGCTTGACGAATACTATAATCATCACGTTTTTGTGTCTTTCGTTTGTAATTATGAACCATTTTGCATAAATAATAACAATACAAATATATTTCAATTTGATAAATAAAAATTTTCTTAGCAAAAAAGCGGTCGGATTTACCCCAATATTTAGAGGTCGCGTCATTTTTCATTACGATGCTATTAAACAATATATGAAAAAGGTTGAACTAAATTCATCTATGCACTTTGTAGGACTTAAATAAAAGAATTTAAATCCACTTACATTTATTATGCAATCACTTTAACAATCAGAAATATCCTGTAGCTAATGATGCACAAAAGTCAAATCAAAAGTTGTAAAAACACACTTTTTGTCGTATGAGCATCTCAATGTAGACTAATAAAATGCTGTCATACAACCATTATGATTATGACAACATTGATATTAGTTCGCGTAGTGCTTCTGATTTTCGGTAACAGAGGGGGGTCGGGTTTACCCAACGGTCGGATTTGCCCCACCTTACCCTATGTAAAATTTTAATTTTGTCTTTATCTGAAAAATGTCAAATGAGGTTGATTTTTCAATATTGTGCGTGCCTTGTATGTTAGTTACTTGGATACCGGTTTCTGATTTGCAGTTTTCTAGATTTACGTGCATTGGGGAAATGTAATTGTTGTTCGCGCTTGTGTCGATCAAAATTTTCATTTCTTCTTTGCTAGTCATTATCGTTATATAAGGAATGAAATTGTTGTTGGCTATGGCCCTTGATTTTTTTCTTGAACTATTTGAAAATTTAGTTCGTCGGCTAGAAAATAGTCGTCGTCATCTGAATCTAACGTGAACTCTTCTTGTGGAGGGGTGTCATTTTCTGGCTCATGATGTTCAGTTTCTCCCTCGTGGTTGTTTAGATTCTGTTTTTGATCTCACTGTTCGCATCGAAACGTCTTCGTCTAGGTTTTGTCTATGCAATTTAAATTTTCCTGAGGGTCCAGGCTTGTTAAAGTTTTGGGGGTACCCTGCATTATAATTTTGGTTGTTTGCCGAATTTGGGTTTTGGTACGGTTTATTTGGTTTATTAAAAGAGTTTGGCTTTGAGGTGGGGGCTGTTGACTTATTGTCTAGCTTCATTCTGTACGCTGCATTAGCGTATTGTACAGTAATATTATACGCTTCTTCCAGCGACTCCGGCCGGTAGCTTCGCACATGCATGCTAAGCGTGTCGTTTAAACCGTCTATGAATCGGGTTACCGACATCAAACTGATTAAGCTGTTAATCGCTTTGGTGGAGGATTTATAGTCGTCCATCACGGCTGCGGTGCTTTTTATTGCTGTATCTATCGATTTGACTTTATTGTAGAATTCGCTAAGGGTCTTTTTCCCTTGGCGTACGTAAAAGAGTGACTGGATATGCGATGTTAAATCCCGTCTGTCTCCATAGGAATTAAGCAGCGCCTCTTTGATTGATTGCAAAACTTTTGGGTTGCCTGCTGCGATCAATACTTCTTTCGCTTCGCCTGTTATTTTATTTTTGATCGCTCTTATTATTTGTTCGTAATACGGTGATCCCGCGTAACTCTCAAACAAGTCGAGCGTGTTCTCAGTATCCTCAAGCCACGCTTGAGTTTCTTTTTTATTTCCACTGAATGTGGCAAGATTTTTAATTGGGTCGGGAGTCCGGAAATTTAAGAATGGATCTTCCGCCCTGTCGCGCATGGCATTAATTGTGTGCACTAACGCGTTTTGATTTTCCTTGAGCTCGCGGATTTGGTCCAACAGCTCTTGGGCGTTAACTTCTTGTGCCATGTTTCTATTCTTGTCAAACGTATTAGCACGTCTCATGCAATGTATCTAATTTTAATATACCGTAGTTTTTCAAATGTTCACTTTGAACCACTGATTAGTATTTGCTTAGTCACAATGTTAATTAATAAAAGGTTTTTGTTACTTACAGAAGAGCACTGTTGAGCTTCATCTGGAGTCCTAGTGTGCGTTGAGGGTTGAGGTTCGGTGGCGATCTTCAGTTTGCAATCAGCGCGAATCGCTTGATATTCACTCAATGATGGCTTCTTGCCGGCTGATTGGTTGTTCTGTACACGAACTTAAATCTCTGATCTTTACGTTGAATTCCGAGAAGTCTGTTCAATTTATTTTCACTAAATTTTAACTTCACTCGCCAACTAACACCACTTTTTCCGAGACTGCGCCAGTAATGCTCTGATGTGTCAGAGTTTTATAAAAAAAAACATTTATTCACTTATGATCGTTAGGTTACAACTTACGCCTAAGACTAGTTTAATTTTACTGTCCAATGCCTCTTATAAACTATGTTTAACTTAGTCAGCAATACGAAGTCTGCTCCAGTATCGTCCGATGTCCACGTTGTCCATGTTGGCCGCTTCCACGTTGTCATCACGCGTGGCATTCAGCTGGCTCGGCATATCTGCGTTGCTGCGATCGTTTGGATCGATTATGATGGGTCAGCGGATATGGGTGCGATGTCTGCTCTAGCTTCGGAAGGTTTCCTCGTAACGTATATATATATATATATATATATATATATATATATATATATATATATATATATATATATATATATATATATATATATATATATATATATATATATATATATATATATATATATATATATATATATATATATATATATATATATATATATATATATATATATATATATATATATATATATATATATATATATGCGTGTGGCAAAAGTGCCCATAAGACTTTTAGAAGCACACAAGCGCTAGAACCTCGCAACTCTGTATGGATTTAGTGTATCAATAAGTCAACTATTCGCACATATAAGCATGAAAGGTTAGAATATAGTGGCTTGAAATTAAGGGGGAGGACCATTTTTCGCTGCGTTGATATATTTTTTTTAATTTTGGGAATCATAAACTGGCTGTTTGAATAAATCAGGATCTATAAAATTAGAGTACTCTAAAAATTTTCAACATATGGTTCGTTGCGAGATATATTTGATTTGATGAAGAAAATTCAGTAATTTTCGTAACAATTTAATAAGTTAAAAACTGACGGTGGAATAAAAGTACACATGGCATATCCGCCCCAATGGAAAGACGCGAATGAAGCTTGTTATATAAAAATTGAACTAATTCTTCCATGATTTAAAGAAGGGACCAGCAATATAAATAGCATATTCGCAAGAATTCTTGTAGTGATCTACCCAACTATGACAAATAATGATGTTACCAGGGGTGACAGTTTGATCATGAACGACATTGTTTAAAAGATGAAACATCCAAGTTTTTCAACATAATGGAAAACTGAACAACATCAACCGAGGGAGGGATACTTTTTAGTTATGAAGGAAGAGTAAGAGGGGATGGATATCCTAAACTGATTAGTTCAATTTATGGTCGGAAATAAATCGGCTATTTAATCAGTGCGCACTTTTGCTCCGTGCTATGCGCACTCTTGCCCCGACCATGGGGCAAAAGTGCGCATTTGAGAATTCATAAGAAAATAACTATTTCTCAGATTACAAGCAAAATCAAGAGATATCTAGTATTACGTTTTGAAGATGTGTGATGAGAGTATTAATTTGTAATCTTGCCGATTTTCTAGTGCTTTTCTACCAATAGTTATTTTACGAAAACTGTTAGGTGCGCACTTTTGCCCCACCTTACTATATTAGAAAATTTAATTGCTTTTAAGTGCGTTCACTTTTTCTGCACGATAACGAAATTCACTTTAACCAATGTCTACCAACTTTTAAAGGAAATAGTGTTTAACACTAATAGTGGGTTGATTTAGGGTTCTACACAATCAGACTATGCTGATTGTGTACTCACCTACTATTAGGGAAAAAATTGTCTGATTTTTTTAAATGCTACTCGATTCCTCCGACTACCTTTCGTGTGTTGTGGCTGGGTGCCAAGTGTAACTTTTCTACTGTGTATACCGGTAAAGCTCAGTAGCAAGAGCCCCCTCGAACTTGGTCTCAGGGTCGGCTTACTACTGGGTAATCGGAGGGGTTTCGCGGACAATTATGCAGGGTACTATTACTTTACTAAAATGGGTTGTGAATTGAGCAAATTGAAATTGAAAGCTAAACTTCGAAAAACTATTTATTAATGAAAACTTTAACATTAAAATATTTACTTTTATTTAACTATTGCTTGTGGGTGTGTGGGTTGTGGGTTTATACCGGTACGTACTGCTGCTGTTGCTGGAAGTTGCTGGTGATTCGAAGCCGTCCTGCGAGCGCTGCTGACGACGATGGGGTTCGGGAACTGGTGACAATGGTGGTTGCTGTTTTATTTCGTTTGGTTTTGCGGGTTCTTTTTGGCGTTGGTGGAGTCTAATGGTGGCTGTTGGCGTCTTCCTTCATTGATTTGCATCGACAGGCCCAGGACGATACCGGAGTGATCGTGCCGAGAGGGGTAAGTCCTCCTTAGCGGTTATGGCCCAGGGCCAGAGGACGATCGTTGGTCTTTTACGGGTTAGACGTAGCCTGGTGAGGATGATCAGGTTACCCCAGGCACGGAAAATTGTATAATAAACCAGAAGAAGGTCCTGAATAAATAACGGTTCAAATCACACCTCACTGATCGTTTTACTCCCTTTTATAACTCACTTCACTTCTTTGGTGTTAAGCACACGAACGCCAGATTACTTCTGATCATTGGCGGGCTCGTCAAATAATCCAGAAGTCTTAGATGGCAATACATTTTGGCGGTATTCCACGGCTTTCAGGGGACGACTTTGAATGTGTCGCGCTACCATATATATATATATTATATATATATATATATATATATATATATATATATATATATATATATATATATATATATATATATATATATATATATATATATATATATATATATATATATATATATATATATATATATATATATATATATATATGGTGTTCTTTTAAGTCTACCTTTCTAACAAGCTATAGATTGTCAAAATCCGTGCACGAGCGGCGGAGATATTAAACAATTTGTATTTTTATTTCTCGCTTACCAATTTTCACTAACTAAAAATGAGATTGTTTCATACAGAGTATAACTTTACTAGTGCTTTAGGGGCAAAACTAAACCGATTTTGAATATCGGGGTATGAAAACACATCTACGTGATTCAAGGAATTCGATGTTGAGAACACTTTCTGAATTACCTTTATAGTAAATTAACTATTTCTCAAAAATCAATTTCACTTCAAAGACAAAATAATGTGTTGATAAAGAAACAGTGAGTTCTAGTATTTATCCCTTGAATTAGGCATTGCGTTCAATCATGAGGTAAATGTTGGATGGTATATCAATACACAGATCAACAAGTAACTCACCTAGTAGTGAGATAAAAGATTTCTCATATAACTATACTCGTGGCGTCACCGAAAGCAACTGTATGTTTGAAGCCCAAAAATCTAGCGAAAATTTATCTCTTTTGCAAGATTTAGGTTATACTGGTTATGGCGCAAAAATTACTACTTACATTATTTATGATAAGAATGTAAGAAACCAATATATCATAATAATATACCTATAAAAACAAGGTCACTGCATTAACCATCATTTGCCATTCCTCATACGCCCCTCCCCCCCCCCCATCTCTCTCTCTCCATTTCTCTCTCTGTCTCTCTTCTATCGCATCTATCTAGCTATTTCTGTATCCATTCCATTATTGTCTGATAAGATCTTCTGCCAATCTGAAATATTTATTAATTGTAATTGAGAATGTTTGAGAAAACAAAACTATGTTTTGTCTGCTGCTACATCAACTCAACTTTAATTCAATTATATTCAAAGCCTGTATCTACACTATAATTAAGGAAATTCATGGCTATATCAGAAAAATATTTGGCTTAACTGGGTAATATAAAAGTTTGACGATTAAAATTTTCAAAAGAGACATTCCACGTGCGATATTTAAACTATTCGTATCTCTATTGAATTTTGAATGAAACCTATGCTCAAACACTGAAAGCTGAAGCCAGCAGGATTGGACTTGCCATCAACGTTTCGAAGACAAAATACATGAGAGGAAGAGGTTCTAGAGACGACAATGTGAACCTCCCACCCGAGTTCGGATTGACGGTGACAAAATCGAGATGGTCGACGAATTCGTGTATTTGGGCTCACTGGTAACCGACGACAATGATAACAGCAGAGAAATTCAGAGACGGATCTTGGCGGGAAATCGTGCCTACTTTGGACTCCGGAGGACGCTCCTCGATCAGAAACACATAACAAGAATATTTCAAAACTATATCTCTCGTTGTTACTTGTTATAATTTCCTGTTATTTTAACTACTAACGAGACCAAATTTATAACAAAATTGGTTACGAAAATTGCATTCTGGTACAATCTTGTTATTTCATTCTGATCGGGTCCGGTCGAACAAAATTCACTGCCACACGAAGTTGATTATCTTCAAGACGCTGACTAGATCGGTGGTCCTCTACGGCCACGAGACCTGGACTATGCTCGTGGAAGACCAACGCGCCCTTGGAGTTTTCGAACGAAAGGTGTTGCGTACCATCTATGGTGGCGTGCAGATGGAAGACGGAACGTGGCGCTGGCGAATGAACCATGAGTTGTATCAGCTGCACATTCGTTGTATTGGTACGAACTTTCATGAAAAAAACGGATCAAAAAACAAAAATATCCACAAATCAGATCCAGAAAAAGAAGTCTCCCAAAGTACCCACTCTCGATGGGGGATGCAACTACAATGCGTCTTCTAACTTATCGTCGTCCATATATGGATATACTAAGTAGTTTGAACCATTTCTTTTTCACAGTATTGGTCTGTATAGGACTTATTTATCCATATTTCCTGCACGAGAATTCCGAACGAAACAATATGAGAGCTATAAGGATGAATGGAAAGAGACTGCATTGCAATCAACTGAATGCACGGCTTTTATGCTATCGACATAGCCTAGATATTTCACACTATTTACTCAATGCAAATAAAAATTTTGAAATATCTGCCTGTCTCATTCACGAATCGCATTCTCCGTCGTTCTCTGTTTAAGGGGCTTGAAAGCACATGTGACCTTGTCTCACTTTACTATATTCAATTGCGCGTTAAAATACTAGACCAGTAAATTCTATTCTGTACATAAACCTTTTTTTCGGGAATATGTGACCAAAAAGTAAACTTCGAATTCCAAAGCAAATTGAACGTTCCAGGTTCCTGATAACTAATTTAGGTCCAACAATAAAGTAGAAACACCAGATAATCTTAAAACGACGCCGTCAAGTAAAGAAGCATGAAAACAAAAAGAATAAAACCAAAAAATAAAATGGAAGCCCTGGAAAGTCCATTGCATATTTATTAGCCTTTTCTCATAAGATGGGATTTTCAAAAACATTATAAAACTTTCTGATGCAATGGTTCTCAAATTCGTACAATCCGGTTTATTCATATTCTTTATTCAAAAATGATTTTAGCTTCAAATATATGACCATTTCATTTTAATATATTATTTCATTCAGCATATTTTTATTCGTTTTGTTCATTTGCGTTCATTTTACTTATTTTATTCGTTTCATTCTTTGAAATCACTCTGATCAGTTTATCCTTTTTGTGCATTTTACTCATATCATTCATTTAACTTATTTCATTGTTTTCATTGTATGCATTTTATTCATTTTTCCAGTTTATTCATTTTGTTCAGTTTCTTCATTTTAATAATCTGACTACTTTTTCAGTTTTAATCATTCCATCCAAATAAATTATTTCATTCAATTTATTTCTTTATATTAATTTTTAACCTTTTACCATTGTCCAATTTTTCATTTTATTCAATGCATTTTATTCTGCTCATTTTCTTCCTTTTATTCATTTTATCACTTCAGCTCATTTTGTTTATTTGATTCGTTTGTTTTATTTATGCATTTCATTTATTTTTTACTCTATTCATTTTGTTCATCCATTCTTTTTATTCATTTGATCCATTTCATTAATTTAATTCGTTGTATTCACTGGATGAATTAAATCAATTTGATTCATTTAATTCATTTGATTAATTTGATTCATGTGATTCATTTGATTCATTTGATTCATTTGATTCATTTGATTCATTTGATTCATTTGATTCATTTGATTCATTTGATTCATTTGATTCATTTGATTTATTTGATTTGTTTGATTCATTTGATTCATTTGATTCATTTGATTCATTTGATTCATTTGATTTGTTTGATTCATTTGATTCATTCGATTCATTTGATTCATTTAATTCATTTGATTCATTTGATTCATTTGATTCATTTGATTCATTTGATTCATTTGATTCATTTGATTCATTTGATTCATTTGATTCATTTGATTCATTTGATTCATTTGATTCATTCGATTCATTTGATTCATTTGATTCATTCGATTCATTTAATTCATTTGATTCATTTGATTTATTTTATTCATATCTATAATTTTATGCATTTCATGTTCAGTCATTCGTTTTATTTCATTCAATTTGTTAGTATGAGTATTATTAGTATTTTTCTATTATTCTTATAACTATTTCTAAATATAATCTTCATTTTTATTTAATAACCTAATCTTATTTGATTCGTGTATTTTATAATTTTGATTTATATTAATTTTTTTACTCATTTTATTAATTTAAAAACCTATTATTTCATTTTTGCTTTACTTTTTTATTTCGGTCGTTTTGTTGATTTCTATAATTTATTCAGTTTATTCGAGATTTTATTCGTGCAAGACTAGAAACTGTTTTCAGCCCACCTCTAGTTGGGTGCCTACTTCTGGTGAGTTCTGCAAACTAATCCAATAGTGAAATGTGTAAAAAATGTCTCATCTCACTGCTAGGTGGATTAAATCGGTTTTTTTTAATAAATTCTCTACTACTAAATCGATAAATTAATGTTATAAAAAATCTAATTAACTTAATAAAAAACTTTTTAAAAATGAGCTCAGATTTCTCAATGAAATATCGGTCGAAAAGCAGAACTACCCGTACTGAAAACAAGTTTAATACATTGTCTGTACCATTTATTCAAAACGTAATATCTAACAAATGTAAACAAACTGAGTTTATTATGCCAAATAAAAGCTCGAGAGGTTCTTAGCCATGAACCAAACACCATATATATATATATATATATATATATATATATATATATATATATATATATATATATATATATATATATATATATATATATATATATATATATATATATATATATATATATATATATATATATATATATATATATATATATATATATATATATATATATATATATATATATATATATATATATATATATATATATATATATATATGGTGTTTGGTTCATGGCTAAGAACCTCTCGAGCTTTTATTTGGTATAATAAACTCAGTTTGTTTACATTTGTTAGATATTACGTTTTGAATAAATGGTACAGACAATGTATTAACCTTGTTTTCAGTACGGGTAGTTCTGCTTTTCGACCGATATTTCATTGAGAAATCTGAGCTCATTTTTAAAGAGTTTTTTATTAAGTTAATTAGATTTTTTATAACATTAATTTATCGATTTAGTAGTAGAAAATTTATTAAAAAACCGATTTAATCCACCTAGCAGTGAGATGAGACATTTCTTACACATTTCACTATTGGATTAGTTTGCAGAACTCACCAGAAGTAGGCACCCAACTAGAGGTGGGCTGAAAACAGTTTCTAGTCTTGCACGAATAAAATCTCGAATAAACTGAATAAATTATAGAAATCAACAAAACGACCGAAATAAAAAAGTAAAGCAAAAATGAAATAATAGGTTTTTAAATTAATAAAATGAGTAAAAAAATTAATATAAATCAAAATTATAAAATACACGAATCAAATAAGATTAGGTTATTAAATAAAAATGAAGATTATATTTAGAAATAGTTATAAGAATAATAGAAAAATACTAATAATACTCATACTAACAAATTGAATGAAATAAAACGAATGACTGAACATGAAATGCATAAAATTATAGATATGAATAAAATAAATCAAATGAATTAAATGAATCGAATGATTCAAATGAATCAAATGAATTAAATGAATCGAATGAATCAAATGAATCAAATGAATCAAATGAATCAAATGAATCAAATGAATCAAATGAATCAAATGAATCAAATGAATCAAATGAATCAAATGAATCAAATGAATCAAATGAATCAAATGAATCAAATGAATCAAATGAATCAAATGAATCAAATGAATCAAATGAATTAAATGAATCAAATGAATCGAATGAATCAAATGAATCAAATGAATCAAATGAATCAAACAAATCAAACAAATCAAACAAATCAAATGAATCAAATGAATCAAATGAATCAAATGAATCAAATGATTCAAATGAATCAAATGAATCAAATGAATCAAATGAATCAAATGAATCAAACAAATCAAATAAATCAAATGAATCAGATGAATCAAATGAATCAAATGAATCAAATGAATCAAATGAATCAAATGAATCAAATGAATCAAATGAATCAAATGAATCAAATGAATCAAATGAATCAAATGAATCAAATGAATCAAATGAATCAAATGAATCAAATGAATCAAATGAATCAAATGAATCATATGAATCAAATGAATCAAATGAATCAAATGAATCAAATGAATCAAATGAATCACATGAATCAAATTAATCAAATGAATTAAATGAATCAAATTGATTTAATTCATCCAGTGAATACAACGAATCAAATTAATGAAATGGATCATATGAATAAAAAGAATGGATGAACAAAATGAATAGAGTAAAAAATAAATGAAATGCATAAATAACACAAACGAATCAAATAAACAAAATTAAATTGAAGTGATAAAATGAATAAAAGGAAGAAAATGAGCAGAATAAAATGCATTGAATAAAATGAAAAATTGGACAATGGTAAAAGGTTAAAAATTAATATAAAGAAATAAATTGAATCAAATAATTTATTTGGATGAAATGATTAAAACTGAAAAAGTAGTCAGATTATTAAAATGAAGAAACTGAACAAAATGAATAAACTGGAAAAATGAATAAAATGCATACAATGAAAACAATGAAATAAGTTAAATGAATGATATGAGTAAAATGCACAAAAAGGATAAACTGATCAGAGTGATTCCAAAGAATGAAACGAATAAAATAAGTGAATTGAACGCAAATGAACAAAACGAATAAAAATATGCTGAATGAAATAATATATTAAAATGAAATGGTCATATATTTGAAGCTAAAATCATTTTTGAATAAAGAAAATGAATAAACCGGATTGTACGAATTTGAGAACCATTGCATCAGAAAGTTTTATAATGTTTTTGAAAATCCCATCTTATGAGAAAAGGCTAATAAATATGCAATGGACTTTCCAGGGCTTCCATTTTATTTTTTGGTTTTATTCTTTTTGTTTTCATGCTTCTTTACTTGACGGCGTCGTTTTAAGATTATCTGGTGTTTCTACTTTATTGTTGGACCTAAATTAGTTATCAGGAACCTGGAACGTTCAATTTGCTTTGGAATTCGAAGTTTACTTTTTGGTCACATATTCCCGAAAAAAAGGTTTATGTACAGAATAGAATTTACTGGTCTAGTATTTTAACGCGCAATTGAATATAGTAAAGTGAGACAAGGTCACATGTGCTTTCAAGCCCCTTAAACAGAGAACGACAGGGAGAATGCGATTCGTGAATGAGACAGGTAGATATTTCAAAATTTGTATTTGCATTGAGTAAATAGTGTGAAATATCTAGGCTATGTCGATAGCATAAAAGCCGTGCATTCAGTTGATTGCAATGCAGTCTCTTTCCATTCATCCTTATAGCTTTCATATTGTTTCGTTCGGAATTCTCGTGCTGGAAATATGGATAAATAAGTCCTATACAGACCAATACTGTGAAAAAGAAATGGTTCAAACTACTTAGTATATCCATATATGGACGACGATAAGTTAGAAGACACATTGTAGTTGCATCCCCCATCGAGAGTGGGTACTTTGGGAGACTTCTTTTCCTGGATCTGATTTGTGGATATTTTTGTTTTTTGATCCGTTTTTTTCATGAAAGTTCGTACCAATACAACGAATGTGCAGCTGATACAACTCATGGTTCATTCGCCAGCGCCACGTTCCGTCTTCCATCTGCACGCCACCATAGATGTTACGCAACACCTTTCGTTCGAAAACTCCAAGGTCGCGTTGGTCTTCCACGAGCATAGTCCAGGTCTCGTGGCCATAGAGGACCACCGATCTAGTCAGCGTCTTGTAGATAATCAACTTCGTGTGGCAGTGAATTTTGTTCGACCGGAGCGTCCTCCGGAGTCCAAAGTAGGCACGATTTCCCGCCAAGATCCGTCTCTGAATTTCTCTGCTGTTATCATTGTCGTCGGTTACCAGTGAGCCCAAATACACGAATTCGTCGACCATCTCGATTTTGTCACCGTCAATCCGAACTCGGGTGGGAGGTTCACATTGTCGTCTCTAGAACCTCTTCCTCTCAGGTATTTTGTCTTCGAAACGTTGATGGCAAGTCCAATCCTGCTGGCTTCAGCTTTCAGTGTTTGAGCATAGGTTTCATTCAAAATTCAATAGAGATACGAATAGTTTAAATATCGCACGTGGAATGTCTCTTTTGAAAATTTTAATCGTCAAACTTTTATATTACCCAGTTAAGCCAAATATTTTTCTGATATAGCCATGAATTTCCTTAATTATAGTGTAGATACAGGCTTTGAATATAATTGAATTAAAGTTGAGTTGATGTAGCAGCAGACAAAACATAGTTTTGTTTTCTCAAACATTCTCAATTACAATTAATAAATATTTCAGATTGGCAGAAGATCTTATCAGAAAACTTAGAAATGGATACAGAAATAGCTAGATAGATGCGATAGAAGAGAGACAGAGAGAGAGAGAGAGAGAGAGAGAGAGAGATGGGTGGGGGGGGGGGGGGCGTGTGAGGAATGGCAAATGATGGTTAATGCAGTGACCTTATTTTTATAGGTATATTATTATGATATATTGGTTTCTTACATTCTTATCATAAATAATGTAAGTAGTAATTTTTGCGCCATAACCAGTATAACCTAAATCTTACAAAAGAGATAAATTTTCGCTAGATTTTTAGGCTTCAAACATACAGTTGCTTTCGGTGACGCACCGAGTATAGTTATATGAGAAATCTTTTATCTCACTACTAGGTGAACTACTTGTTGATCTGTGTATTGATATACCATCCAACATTTACCTCATGATTGAACGCAATGCCTAATTCAAGGGATAAATACTAGAACTCACTGTTTCTTTATCAACACATTATTTTGTCTTTGAAGTGAACTTGATTTTTGAGAAATAGTTCATTTACTATAAAGGTAATTCAGAAAGTGTTCTCAACATCGAATTCCTTGAATCACGTAGATGTGTTTTCATACCCCGATATTCAAAATCGGTTTAGTTTTGCCCCTAAAGCACCAGTAAAATTATACTCTGTATGAAACAATCTCATTTTTAGTTAGTGAAAATTGGTAAGCGAGAAATAAAAATACAAAATGTTTAATATCTCCGCCGCTCGTGCACGGATTTTGACAATCTATAGCTTGTTAGAAAGGTAGTTCTTAAAAGACTCTGATCTAAAAAATATGCTTTATATCGCTATTATCAGGGATTCATTGGAAAGCTGAGAAAATTTTCTTTCGATGTATGTACAGATATCTTTTAGTTATGTGTACTGCATGACTTTTTACTAGTAGTATTGCTCAAAATTTGTGTTTTTTGGTGATTTTTGTAATTATTCTAATTATTAATCAACTAAATTTATCGTTACTATAGACCTTTCTTGTCAAAAAATTTTATGTGATAAAACCCTTCCTTGTTCATCTCTGAATCGATTTTTCATATTGTCGCGATGATTTGGTGCCTCTAACTATTGAAAAAATTGAAAAAACTGCGGACTGCCCGTTTCACCCCATATGCTCTTGTCCTAACTTGCCTTGCTTCCCCATACTTTTTCACCATTTCAATGAATTTCCTCAAAATTCATTCTAACTCGGGGTGGCCAGACGTACCGATTTATTGGTATACTGCCAATACTAGGCTTCCCTGCCATTTCACAGACGATGGTGATAATATTATCGATATTCTCTTAATCTTACTGAAAACTATAGATATTATTTCATTAAAACTACAGATGTCGGTTCAGTACATTAGTATTTTACAATTTAATGTCGACAAAAATATGATCTACCGATAACTACCGAAAATATTTTGGTGAGTCTAGCGATATTAAGAAATTATATCTGGCCACCCTGTTCAAACTGTCAAATATTAGTGTTTTGATTTGGATGAACTTCGAAAAAATTAAAAAGAATGACAGAGGATTCCATCTATTGTAGAAAGTGATTGTTACCGGATTGTGGCCACAGTTGTGACCACTTTGCACCCCGGGCCATACTCTCCGTGTCGGCGCCGAAAATTGTTTGTTTGCAACGGAAGTGAACGTGCTTTAAAACGGTATACATTTAACATGAATATTTCATATTGTGATAATATTATTATTATGTTTAATTGTATTGCAGTGCTTCGTTGTTGTTTGCACCAATCAAATGTTTGAAACCAAGTTGTCAGTGCAGTAAAGAATGTGGAAATAAATATGCTTGTTGATTACATCGCTACGAAAAACATTGTTCCAGCGACAGCTGTGGTGAGCGTCCGCAAGGCTTGCCAAGTACATGCTAAGAGGAAATTGGACCTTGCAGTGGCACGTGTCAAAATTCTCTGGAATGCCGGATTTACGTTGTCTTCCGGGAGAATATGATCAGTATCAGTATGAGATGGTTAAAATGTCGATGCGGTTACATAAACATAGAAATCGCTTGCCATAAGCAGTTGAGTTATGAAACAAGCTGTGTGGTAAAACATTACCTGTAGTAAACGTAAATGCAACTCACTTTGTTACCATGGACCATGCAACCCGTGCAATCAGAAGGTACATGTTAAGTGTATATACGGCGGTTCCACACTGGTGTTCTGTATGGGCGTGAGAGAAAAGTCAGTTCCCCAAATGCCTGGAATTCTAGAAACTTATGTGCGTGTCACATAATATATGTCACCGCAAGTTCCAATTTCTTCCGAGCAGGATACAATGGAGCTAGTTGTTTCACAAATACATGTCCTTGGCAAGCCTTGCGGTCACTCGCCACAACTGCCGCTGTGACAATGTTTGTCGCAACTATGTAATTCACAAGCATACTTATTGCAACAACCTTG
The DNA here is from genome assembly GCF_030247195.1 of Topomyia yanbarensis. NCBI lineage: Eukaryota > Metazoa > Arthropoda > Insecta > Diptera > Culicidae > Topomyia > Topomyia yanbarensis. Next base: position 234,255,773 of record NC_080671.1, read on the forward strand.
ACTCTGAAAATTTTTGAAAATTCTCTGATTTCTCTGAAAATTTGATATCCATGGACACTTTGCTGACACGGAGGGCATTCATCGGTAGAATTGCGAATACGATTCGTGGATACCAGTTTCGTTTTTGTTCGAACTGCTGTACAGTTAAACATTATAATACTATCACTTTCAATAATATGAAATATTCATGTTCAGTGTATACCGTTTAAAGAAACGTCCAGTTCCATTGCAAACAACGAATCATTTTCGGTACCGACTGACTACATTTGCAAAAGACGGTCACCGGCTGAGGACACGGAGGGCGTGGTCCGGGGCGACAAAGTAGCACACGACTGTGACCACAATCCAGTAAAAACTGCTGTCAGCATGTCTCGCAACAATGTGGAATAAGTCACAAATCATTCTAGGGATTATGCTCCTTTACGCAGAATCATAGTACCGTGGAATATCCACCGGTTCATATTCCTTACACTGTGGGTAATCCCAGTGAATAAAGGGGGTTGGGTTCGGAACGTATGCACTTCGGTTAATGCAGTACTCTTTCTGATTTTTGTGATTGATACGTTTCAACGAAATACTGTCGTTGACCCAGTGTTGAATGGACAACGGATGAAAACAAGTAATAACAACTCACAGGACCTTTTTGAATCTGCTCGTTTCACTGCTCCGATACAAATTAGACAAACCACCGAACGGAACTCCAATAAGTTTTACAAATATTCTTGCGTCTTGCCAATGTCTATTGGACCCAGAGTAATTTTTTAGTACAACACCCCATATATCATGCGATGCGGTTTCTCCCTCGTCCTCATGCTCCCTGGATTTGTATTTGTGTACTTTTTAACCCTTGGATTCGTATTTGTGTACTTTTTAACCGACTGTAGATGATTCCGATAGGCCCTGTTAAACTTTTCTTCCGACTGCTGTATTCCTAGTGGATTCATGTTGTTTGCTTGATTGCCGACCGAGTCATTTTAGATCGTTGCAGCTGATTTCTGCTCACAGACTCTTCGACCTAATGATGTTTCCACGGCTTGGACTGTTGGGTGATATTTCGATTTTCGCTAACAGTTACGCTTGCGATTAGCCATACCTTTAGCGATTGTTGAAGGATTATGACTACGCTTATAGTTGTGAATTTAACGATTTTTTTTTGTTTTCTCCTCAATTAAGACGTTCTTCATTCACATGATGTTATAAGGACGACTCAGACGATACATCAGCTTCCGTCCACGTCAACGGAACGTCACCGTTCCGTCAGGGTAAGTTACATGCAGTTAAATGGAGGCATTCACTCACAACATCAACGGCAGGGAACGTTTTGACGTACGGCACGTGTGAGCGGGCGCAAGAGAAAGACTTATCCTGACGGAACGGTGACGTTCCGTTGACGGAAGCTGATGTATCGTCTGAATCGCGCTATATACATAACATGGGTGAATTGATGAAAGAATGTTGGTGCGATCCCAGATTCAGACGATACATCCGCTTTCGACAACGGAAAAGAACACGTATCGCTCCGTCAGGATAAGTATAATGCATTTCTCGTTCATTCACACGTTCCGCACGTCAAAACGTTCCGTGCCGTTGATGTGTGCGAATGCCTACATTTAACTGCATGTAACTAATTTTCACGTTCCGCCGACGTGCTATAGCTGTGACAGAAGCCTGACGTATCGTGTAAATCGAACTTAGGCCCTCTTTTGAAAGTGTATGTAGACAAAATGTTATCACTCAGTTCTCCCGGCATATATTTATATTTTTAAAATGTGATTTTTACAACTCTACTTACTAATATTATTTTTAAATCATCTAATTGAACGATAAATGTTTTATTTTTGTATGCTGGATTTTTATATTTTTCAATGGACGACTTTAAAAATTTTAAATTAACATCTTTTTATAATCAAATAAAAATTTTAACGAGAAAATAGAATTGTTTGGATGTTCTTCAAGCATTTGTTGCGACAGAACGTTCCTAAGATCAGGAACGTGCACAGAATTTGCTCAATAGCAGAGGAAAAGGTTTTTTTTTTACTTTAAATAGGAAAGGAGCCTGGGTCAATTGGCATAAAGTTATTTAGTATAACGGACATAATGGTTCTTTTCGGTATAATGGTCAGTCGCAAGCAAACATAGGGACTATTCCATCATGCTGATTTTTATTAAAATACAATTAGACACAATAAGACTGCCATAATCAAATCCATCCCGAAATCGGATTTCAAGTATCCGAGCTCAAATTCAGTTGGTTGTTGGTTAGTGTTTTGATTTTGCTAGCCAGTACCATTGGATGTGGAGTCTTAACTTGCTGGGTAGGTTGATAATTGCTGGCTGGAAGCACTCTCCATTAATCCTATTTGGCAGAATTGACGCTTTCGGTAAACGGTAAGCGCAAAAGCGAAAAAAAACGCGATAACACTTTACAATATTTTGAGCAGGTTATGTTATGTTAGGTTATGGTTATCAATGTAAACATGAACATAACCTAAAAATACGCACAAATATCTAGTAGCTTGAATGAACATGCAATCACATTTCACCAAAATTCATTCGCAGTGTTGGCAAAAATTCAATGGCAATTTTGCAAAACAGTGTTGCCGAAACAGAAATTTTGTGTCTCACCATTCTTGATTTGGTGAAAAATATATTCAACATTCTTGCATTTTTCAAAGTTTGAAAAATCTCAGGAAGCATCAGCAAGTTCTCGTGTTACCGGGAATGCACTTAGAAATGATAAATCTTTCGATTAAAAATAAATAAAATAGGTGTTAGGTCTGACGGGAAAGGTCTATTGTTCATTTGGTACCTATTAATATTCTCTACAACTTGTTATTTGACACTTTATCCCTATCGCTTTTCATTTCGCTGCAATTTAATAGTTGACACAGCATGGCCTCATCACAAATGCAGTGGGTTCGAAATCGTTGTTTTTGCATATGAAACGAGAAGATAAAAATGATTTTGATTCGAAACTAAAAGAGATATGTGAATGGAGTCAAAGGAAGAATTGTAGAACTTGCGAAGATGCATTCATTCCATGATAATAATGGTGAAGTTTATTATTTACTATTTTAAGAAAATAACGAAAATGCAAATAATAACACTTTAAAATGCACGAAAATGCAAATAATAACACTTTTAACTTTAAACTAATTAACTTCTAAAAGAATACTAAATTCACTTAACTGAAAAGTATTAATACATTTTTCTCAGCAAAATTTTCCTGGATTTCGAATAAAAATAAGAAAAGGTACAATAAGTGCCATACTTTTTCAATAAGAGCTAGTACTAGTGAATATGAGATAAAAAAATCCAAGTTCAATAACCCAAACACATGAAAACAAGACAAGTGTATCATGTCAAAGAACAAATTATACAACTTTTCAAGACTAACAATTTGAATTATTAAAATAGTGATGTTAACAATTAAGAATTTCGCGAAGTGAACGAAAAATCGATCAAAACTGTTAAATTTTAAATAAATTACTGTGCAAAGGTAACTTAACCTCATTAGTTGTAACATTTGAGGACATTTTTCAGTGGAAAATTTTCTCACCTATCCAATGAATCTAAAGGATTTGAAATAAAAAATATATTTTTTGAGTTAGAGCTATTTTAAGACAACTAAGTTTTTAACACAAAAAGTTCAATAACTTAGTAACGGTTGAGATTTCATGGTATATGTACAACGATTTTTTTCTCCAAATATGACAGTCAATCATCCCTCGTGAGGTTCTTAGCCATGAACCAAACACCATATATATATATATATATATATATATATATATATATATATATATATATATATATATATATATATATATATATATATATATATATATATATATATAGATATATATATATATGTATATATATATATATATATATATATATATATATATATATATATATATATATATATATATATATATATATATATATATATATATATATATATATATAGATATATATATATGTATATATATATATATATATATATATATATATATATATATATATATATATATATATATATATATATATATATATATATATATATATATATATATATATGCTGCTACATCAATACTTTTAATACTTTTCAGTTAAGTGAATTTAGTATTCTTTTAGAAGTTAATTAGTTTAAAGTTAAAAGTGTTATTATTTGCATTTTCGTGCATTTTAAAGTGTTATTATTTGCATTTTCGTTATTTTCTTAAAATAGTAAATAATAAACTTCACCATTATTATCATGGAATGAATGCATCTTCGCAAGTTCTACAATTCTTCCTTTGACTCCATTCACATATCTCTTTTAGTTTCGAATCAAAATCATTTTTATCTTCTCGTTTCATATGCAAAAACAACGATTTCGAACCCACTGCATTTGTGATGAGGCCATGCTGTGTCAATTATTAAATTGCAGCGAAATGAAAAGCAATAGGGATAAAGTGTCAAATAACAAGTTGTAGAGAATATTAATAGGTACCAAATGAACAATAGTAACGATAAATTTAGTTGATTAATAATTAGAATAATTACAAAAATCACCAAAAAACGCAAATTTTGAGCAATACTACTAGTAAAAAGTCATGCAGTACACATAACTAAAAGATATCTGTACATACATCGAAAGAAAATTTTCTCAGCTTTCCAATGAATCCCTGATAATAGCGATATAAAGCATATTTTTTAGATCAGAGTCTTTTAAGAACTACCTTTCTAACAAGCTATAGATTGTCAAAATCCGTGCACGAGCGGCGGAGATATTTTGTATTTTTATTTCTCGCTTACCAATTTTCACTAACTAAAAATGAGATTGTTTCATACAGAGTATACAGAGTATAACTTTACTGGTGCTTTAGGGGCAAAACTAAACCGATTTTGAATATCGGGGTATGAAAACACATCTACGTGATTCAAGGAATTCGATGTTGAGAACACTTTCTGAATTACCTTTATAGTAAATGAACTATTTCTCAAAAATCAAGTTCACTTCAAAGACAAAATAATGTGTTGATAAAGAAACAGTGAGTTCTAGTATTTATCCCTTGAATTAGGCGTTGCGTTCAATCATGAGGTAAATGTTGGATGGTATATCAATACACAGATCAACAAGTAATTCACCTAGTAGTGATATAAAAGATTTCTCATATAACTATACTCGTGGCGTCACCGAAAGCAACTGTATGTTTGAAACTCAAAAATATAGCGAAAATTTATCTCTTTTGCAAGATTTAGGTTATACTGGTTATGGCGCAAAAATTACTACTTACATTATTTATGATAAGAATGTAAGAAACCAATATATCATAATAATATACCTATAAAAATAAGGTCACTGCATTAACCATCATTTGCCATTCCTCATACGCCCCCCCCCATCTCTCTCTCTCTCTCTCTCTCTCTCTCTCTCTCTCTATCTCTCTCTCTCTCTCTCTCTCTCTCTCTCTCTCTCTCTCTCTCTCTCTCTGTCTCTCTTCTATCGCATCTATCTAGCTATTTCTGTATCCATTTCTAAGTTGTCTGATAAGATCTTCTGCCAATCTGAAATATTTATTAATTGTAATTGAGAATGTTTGAGAAAACAAAACTATGTTTTGTCTACTGCTACATCAACTCAACTTTAATTCAATTATATTCAAAGCCTGTATCTACACTATAATTGAGGAAATTCATGGCTATATCAGAAAAATATTTGGCTTAACTGGGTAATATAAAAGTTTGACGATGAAAATTTTCAAAAGAGACATTCCACGTGCGATATTTAAACTATTCGTATCTCTATTGAATTTTGAATAAAACCTATGCTCAAACACTGAAAGCTGAAGCCAGCAGGATTGGACTTGCCATCAACGTTTCGAAGACAAAATACATGAGAGGAAGAGGTTCTAGAGACGACAATGTGAACCTCCCACCCGAGTTCGGATTGACAGTGACAAAATCGAGATGGTCGACGAATTCGTGTATTTGGGCTCACTGGTAACCGACGACAATGATAACAGCAGAGATATTCAGAGACGGATCTTGGCGGGAAATCGTGCCTACTTTGGGCTCCGGAGGACGCTCCGGTCGAACAAAATTCGCTGCCACACGAAGTTGATTATCTACAAGACGCTGACTAGATCGGTGGTCCTCTACGGCCACGAGACCTGGACTATGCTCGTGGAAGACCAACGCGCCCTTGGAGTTTTCGAACGAAAGGTGTTGCGTACCATCTATGGTGGCGTGCAGATGGAAGACGGAACGTGGCGCTGGCGAATGAACCATGAGTTGTATCAGCTGCACATTCGTTGTATTGGTACGAACTTTCATGAAAAAAACGGATCAAAAAACAAAAATATCCACAAATCAGATCCAGGAAAAGAAGTCTCCCAAAGTACCCACTCTCGATGGGGGATGCAACTACAATGTGTCTTCTAACTTATCGTCGTTCATATATGGATACACTAAGTAGTTTGAACCATGTCTTTTTCACAGTATTGGTCTGTATAGGACTTATTTATCCATATTTACCTGCACGAGAATTCCGAACGAAACAATATGAAAGCTATAAGGATGAATGGAAAGAGACTGCATTGCAATCAACTGAATGCACGGCTTTTATGCTATCGACATAGCCTAGATATTTCACACTATTTACTCAATGCAAATAAAAATTTTGAAATATCTATCTGTCTCATTCACGAATCGCATTCTCCCTGTCGTTCTCTGTTTAAGGGGCTTGAAAGCACATGTGACCTTGTCACACTTTACTATATTCAATTGCGCGTTAAAATACTAGACCAGTAAATTCTATTCTGTACATAAACCTTTTTTCGGGAATATGTGACCAAAAAGTAAACTTCGAATTCCAAAGCAAATTGAACGTTCCAGGTTCCTGATAACTAATTTAGGTCCAACAATAAAGTAGAAACACCAGATAATCTTAAAACGACGCCGTCAAGTAAAGAAGCATGAAAACAAAAAGAATAAAACCAAAAAATAAAATGGAAGCCCTGGAAAGTCCATTGCATATTTATTAGCCTTTTCTTATAAGATGGGATTTTCAAAAACATTATAAAACTTTCTGATGCAATGGTTCTCAAATTCGTACAATCCGGTTTATTCATTTTCTTGATTCAAAAATGATTTTAGCTTCAAATATATGACCATTTCATTTTAATATATTATTTCATTCAGCATATTTTTATTCGTTTTGTTCATTTGCGTTTATTTTACTTATTTTATTCGTTTCATTCTTTGGAATCACTCTGATCAGTTTATCCTTTTTGTTTATTTTATTCATATCATTCATTTAACTTATTTTATTGTTTTCATTTTATGCATTTTATTCATTTTTCCAGTTTATTCATTTTGTTCAGTTTCTTCATTTTAATAATCTGACTACTTTTTCAGTTTTAATCATTTCATCCAAATAAATTATTTGATTCAATTTATTTCTTTATATTAATTTTTAACCTTTTACCATTGTCCAATTTTTCATTTTATTCAATGCATTTTATTCTGCTCATTTTCTTCCTTTTATTCATTTTATCACTTCAGCTCATTTTGTTTATTTGATTCGTTTGTTTTATTTATGCATTTCATTTATTTTTTACTCTATTCATTTTGTTCATCCATTCTTTTTATTCATTTGATCCATTTCATTAATTTGATTCGTTGTATTCACTGGATGAATTAAATCAATTTGATTCATTTAATTCATTTGATTCATTTGATTCATTTGATTTATTTGATTTGTTTGATTTGTTTGATTTGTTTGATTTGTTTGATTCATTTGATTCATTTGATTCATTTGATTCATTTGATTCATTTGATTCATTTGATTCATTTGATTCATTTGATTCATTTGATTCATTTGATTCATTTGATTCATTTGATTCATTTGATTCATTTGATTCATTTGATTCATTTGATTCATTTGATTCATTTGATTCATTTGATTCATTTGATTCGTTTCATTCATTTGATTCATTTGATTCATTTGATTCATTTGATTCATTTGATTCATTTGATTCATTTGATTCATTTGATTCATTTGATTCATTTGATTCATTTGATTCATTTGATTCATTTGATTCATTTGATTCATTTGATTCATTTGATTCATTTGATTCATTTGATTCATTTGATTCATTTGATTCATTTGATTCATTTGATTCATTTGATTCATTTGATTCATTTGATTCATTTGATTCATTTGATTCATTTGATTCATTTGATTCATTTGATTCATTTGATTCATTTGATTCATTTGATTCATTTGATTCATTTGATTCATTTGATTCATTTGATTCATTTAATTCATTTGATTCATTTGATTTATTTGATTTATTTGATTCATTTGATTCATTTGATTCATTTGATTCATTTGATTCATTTGATTCATTTGATTCATTTGATTCATTTGATTCATTTGATTCATTTGATTCATTTGATTCATTTGATTCATTTGATTCATTTGATTCATTTGATTCATTTGATTCATTTGATTCATTTGATTCATTTGAATTATTTGATTCATTTGATTCATTTGATTCATTTGATTCATTTGATTCATTTGATTCATTTGATTCATTTGATTCATTTGATTCATTTGATTCATTTGATTCATTTGATTCATTTGATTCATTTGATTCATTTGATTCATTTGATTCATTTGATTCATTTGATTCATTTGATTCATTTGATTCATTTGATTCATTTGATTCATTTGATTCATTTGATTCATTTGATTCATTTGATTCATTTGATTCATTTGATTCATTTGATTCATTTGATTCATTTGATTCATTTGATTCATTTGATTCATTCGATTCATTTAATTCATTTGATTCATTTGATTTATTTTATTCATATCTATAATTTTATGCATTTCATGTTCAGTCATTCGTTTTATTTCATTCAATTTGTTAGTATGAGTATTATTAGTATTTTTCTATTATTCTCATAACTATTTCTAAATATAATCTTCATTTTTATTTAATAACCTAATCTTATTTGATTCGTGTATTTTATAATTTTGATTTATATTAATTTTTTTACTCATTTTATTAATTTAAAAACCTATTATTTCATTTTTTGCTTTACTTTTTTATTTCGGTCGTTTTGTTGATTTCTATAATTTATTCAGTTTATTCGAGATTTTATTCGTGCAAGACTAGAAACTGTTTTCAGCCCACCTCTAGTTGGGTGCCTACTTCTGGTGAGTTCTGCAAACTAATCCAATAGTGAAATGTGTAAGAAATGTCTCATTTCACTGCTAGGTGGATTAAATCGGTTTTTTTAATAAATTCTCTACTACTAAATCGATAAATTAGTGTTATAAAAAATCTAATTACCTTAATAAAAAACTTTTTAAAAATGAGCTCAGATTTCTCAATGAAAAATTTAAAAGTTGCAAAGAAATTTTTGCACGCGATTTTCTCCGTTTGACGTTTCTGTTAGATATGATATAATGAAAAAAAGCTCTAGATTTGTGTTTCAGATAAGAACGTTTTAAAAAGAATTTTGCAACAGATAGTTTGGAGTCAATTGCCCTAAAGCTATTGAACGACCATTTCACATTCTGGTCTACAGATCCGGATGCCAGAAAACGAACAGAAAAGCGAATTAGGAAAGATTTAAGTATTTTGAGCATCCGTGAAGAAGAACAGAATAAGACAGAAGAATCAGAGCAACAGGGGATAGATTGTAGTAGTTGGGAAAGCCAGCTAGAATCTAATGCAGCAAAAAGGAAAGTTAAAAAGGGTAAAAAACGAGTACTCCGAGAAGGAAAGTCCTAGAATTGGAAAAAGGAAAGGATAGTGAGGAAATGTTTAAGAAATTGATAGAACACGTGAATTGCTATCTTGAATTGAAGCTAAGTAGCCTCGACAGCAGGAAGGCAGATAAAGCCAGTTCGTCTTCCGAGGAAGTGAGCGAGAAGGAAATAAAACGGAAAATTAGGAATGCGAATGGTAGAAGGCAGATGAAAAAGGACGAAGAAGATTGAGGCCATGTCCGTCTGCAGGATTGTGGAGGATCAGTGGATGGGACGCTTTGGGACACCGGAGGTGGTGATAAGCGATAATGCAACAACATTCTTGGGTAAGGAGTTCCAAGGTCAACCCAGTCGAGCGAACAATGCCTGCCTGAGGACGTACATGCAAGCGGATCAACGGGTTTGGGATACTCGAGTCACCGAAGTTGAGGAATTCATCAACACAACGGTGCACTCATCAACAGGGTATACGCCATACCGAATACTGTATGGGCATGAAAAGGTCATTAAGGGGGACGAGCATCGTCTGGAGCGAGACGAAGGGGAAATTTCGGTTGAAGTTAGAGACCAGCGCAGAAGAGAAATTGGAGGAAATATGCTCGATAGGGTAAAGAAAAACCTAGAGAAGAGAAACGAAAAGCATCGAAGAGTGTACAATCTGAAGCACAAAAAGTTTTCAACAACTTACCAGATCGGACAGAAAGTCTTGAAGAGAAAGTTTCGGCCATCCTCTGCAGTGGACCACTATAATGCTAAGTATGGCCCGCTTTTCATTCCATGCAAGATCGTCGCTAAGTGTAGAAGTAGTTCCTATGAATTGGCGGATGAGCAAGGGAAAAACCTAGGAGTATTTTCGGCTAAGGATATCCGACCTGGAAACTAAATGCTTCCGAACAACACAGCGTCCCAAAAAAATAATTATAATCAGTTAGCTCCTGATAAAAGCATTTTTCAGGAACCAGAAGTTGCTAACCGTGGGGGTGAAACGTTTTATAGCATATGGTTTATTTATTTATTTATTTATTTATCACGCACATCAACAGGCCGTACTCGGCCCCAATGATGGAAACTTAAACTAATTACATCTAAAAAAATGCAAGAATCGATTTCTTAATGATATTCGAGACAAATGAAAATCGAACAGGTGCGACACAGGATTGAAGATGCGTTGTAGTCCCGTGATAGCGGCATTAGCTGTTTGAATAGTTCGTCGAAACGACACTCACAGAAGAACGTTTCCGCGTAACGTTCTGGGCCTTGCTTGGATGTTAACTCGCTCTAGTAAATCTAGAGAATCGATGCGTCCTGACAGAAGATCAGAGATGAATAAGGCTCTTGCAGTTTCTCTACGACGCTGGAGAGTATCGAGCTGGATGAGTTGACACCGACTCTCGTAGCTTGGTAGACGAACAGGATCGCGCCAAGGCAGGCGACGAAGAGCATACCGTATAAATTTTCGTTGAGCGCCTTCAATTCGATCGCTGCTGATACTCCAGCGTAGAACGCACTAAAGAGCAGTATAGGCTTTTGAGACAGTAAATGTCTGTAAAGGATTTAGCCGTACGGAAAATGAAGCCCAGGCTTCGCGATGCTTTACCAACAACATACGAAATGTGATTCTTAAATGTAAGTTTCGAATCTAACAGCACTCCAAGATCCTTAACGTAGCTCACCCGGGAAACAAGAGCTCCAGACAAGTTATATTCAAACTCAATGGGATTTTTTTTTCTGGAGAACGATATCACATAACATTTCGCCGGATTCAGAATCATTCGGTTGTTTTCACACCATCTCACAGTGGTTTTTTTTGCAAAAAACACGCGATTAATTATTTACACAAAAACGGTCAAGTTTAGATCAATAATGTCTTCTGAAAGTTTTATCAGTATTTCAAGACCTTTCTTCTGGTTTAGTACATTGAGTGATTAATCTCCCTAAAAGTGAGATATTTTTCTTATTTTTTTCAAATGAATAGATAATGAGATCATATGTTCTGCAATGTTGTAGAGCTACTTTTTGCGAACAACTTTGCTTAAGAGTCCAAAATTGTATATTCAATACAATGTGAAGTTATAGTGCCTTGTTTGTGGATGACCCCCTAAAATCATTTTTTTAATATAACTTTTTTGGTATCGTACCTATGAATTTAAAATGTTCTACAAAGTTATTTGCGTCAATGCCACCCGCAACTCTTTATAAGAACGTTTTGTTCTAGCTCTTCTATCTTCGAAGTTATTTAGCAATTTTTGAAAAAAAAAATAGTGCTATTTCCAATGGCAATAACTTTTGAACGGGCAAAAAACGGGCAACCAGCTATAGTTATAAACATTAGTACAACAAATGAACTACAAAATCCAATTTATTTCATTTGTCTACTGTTGTTTCCGGTGCTGTTATGGACGGTTTAGGAAGTGCTTTCCGCTGCTTAGTATGCATTTTTCATTAAGTGGAATTGTTCATCTGTTCCTCGCTGGATTCTCTTTTTGCGTATGCGTGTGCAGGAAAGAAATTGAGAGAGAGAGAGAGAGAGAAAGAGAAAGAGAGAGAGAACAAGAGAGAGAGCGTGAAAGAAAGAGAGAGAGAAAAAGAGAGAGATTGGAGAGAACCGCTAAGCGCATAACTTCTACGAAATCGCCTTTAAGAAAATCAGTGTTACACAGCTCCGAGATGTAACAATCCTTGATTGTTACTAAGGGTAACGCTCAAAACTAGAAGATTTCCGAATTTCGACGCGGTCACGTGTGCGGGAGAGTGTCTGTACACGTTTTTTCGTACATTCAATGATACGAAACGTTTTAAGCGATACTAATTTAAAGGGATTTTCATCAAAATGTGTACAATTGGAATGCACGATTTATATACTTAGTATTCTTGTTTATTGAAAAGTACACTCGTTATACTATTTAGGTTCCCTTGATAAACGTGACTTGTTTTCCCTTTGGGTTTCCGCGACAGAAAGTATGAAAATAGGTTCTGTAGCTCAAAAAGTCTTTCAATATTATAACGTTGACGAACATAATATGCCCGATGTTGCCGCTGGAATAATGCAAATAGTCAAGAAGTCTTGTATTTATTTCAAAAGACTGTGGATCAAGCATAATCTCACAGTAACTAATGTTTTTAGTATGAATGCTGAGTATTTCAACTCCCCGTTCAGTGTGCCGGAACATATTATGACCCATGTTCAGTCTGCGTGTGTTGACGATGACACTAGCAGTGATGACGATGACGATGGCGATAACACTAGCAGCGATGAGATGTTTAAATAAACTGTAATAAATGTATTTAACTTAAATGTGGTTTTTATTTTTCTATAAGAAATATAAAAAATGCATAAAATATTTCATTCTGGTGACTTATGATAAAACTTTGGGTGCTCATAACTCAAGTACACAAAATTTTCTTAAAGGCGATTTTTGCGCGATTTCGTAGAAGTTATGCGCTTAGCGGTCCTCTCCAATCTCTCTTTTTCTCTCTCTTTCATTCTCTCTCTCTTGTTCTCTCTCTCTCCCTCTCTTTCTCTCTCTCAATTTCTTTCCTGCACACGCATACGTAAAAAGAGAATCCAGCGAGGAACAGATGAACAATTCCACTTAATGAAAAATGCATACTAAGCAGCGGAAAGCACTTCCTAAACCGCCCATAACAGAACCGGAGACAACAGTAGACAAATGAAATAAATTGGATTTTGTAGTTCATTTGTTGTACTAATGTTTATAACTATAGCTGGTTGCCCATTTTGCCCGTTCAAAAGTTATTGCCATTGGAAATAGCACTATTTTTTCAAAAATTGCTAAATAACTTCGAAGATAGAAGAGCTAGAACAAAACGTTCTTATAAAGAGTTGCGGGTGGCATTGACGCAAATAACTTTGTAGAACATTCTAAATTCATAGGTACGATACCAAAAAAGTTATATTAAAAAAAATATTTTAAGGGGTCATCCACAAACAAGGCACTATAACTTCACAAGTATTGAATATACAGTTTTCAACTCTTAAGCAAAGTTGTTCGCAAAAAGTAGCTCTACAACATTGCAGAACATATTATCTCATTATCTATACATTTTAAAAAAATTAAAAAAAATTTCTCACTTTTAGGGAGATTAATCACTCAATGTACTAAACCAGAAGAAAGGTCTTGAAATACTGATAAAACTTTCAGAAGACATTATTGATCTAAACTTGACCGTTTTTGTGTAAATAATTAATCGCGTGTTTTCTGCAAAAAAAACCCACTGTGCATCTGCTGAATCTGTCGAATTGGTGCTGCAAATATTGTGCGTCCGTTCGGCTCCTAATTCTGTTGAAATTTTTTTGATCATCTGCATACGACAACCGTGGTCCTTTCAGCTGATAGTTTACATCGTTGAAATGGTTCATCGGTCATCAACGAACCAAGATGGCATATGCACTACAGGGCGTTCATCGGTTCATCGTCTCAGTCGTGAGTGGTGAATTCCGATGTCGAGTAAGTGAACAGCCGAATAACATCTTCCTCATATTCAGCTTCATCTTTATTATGCTATATTTCACCCTAAGGAGGAAAATTTGGTAAAAACCAAAATTTCTCACTAGGGTAAAAATTTGTTGGTAAAAACCAGTCTTTGTACAGGAGGGCAGAAATCCTTATTTCATACTTAGTTGCGTTTCGGCTTCGCCTCATCAGAAACCGACACTAACTTATTGTAGAAATAGATTAGCGCCGGCTTGACGCAAATTCCTTAAAACTAAAACACACTTTGTGTTTCAATCGAACGACTGATCAAACGTGATGTCCCGTTCGAGCAGAACCCTAGTGAGAAATTTTGGTTTTTACCAAATTTTCCTCCTTAGGGTGAAATATAGCATAGTGCTTTCGCATAGGCCTGCTAAGCCAAGATAAGTTTCGGCTTCACTGTGTCTCGTCGGCATAAACAGAACTTCTGCTCGAACGGGACATCACGTTTGATCAGTCGTTCGATTGAAACACAAAGTGTGTTTTAGTTTTAAGGTATTTGCGTCAAGCCGGCGCTAATCTATTCCGACGATAAGTTAGTGTCGGTTTCTGATGAGGCGAAACCGAAACGCAACTAAGTATGATTCATCTTTATTGCTGGAAAGAAAGAAAAAAGAACTCTCTCCATAAAATGCTGAAAATTATAGAACATAAATGAGTGACGTCACAAAACATAGATAACCAGATTTAACATTATTGGTATTACTTTTGTCAGTGCACGGATTGAAGGAATCCAAAAGAGAAGAAAGGTAGACAGAGATTTAGGTCGTGAAATTAAAAACTTTTCCCTACACGGAAATCTTGATCGTAACTTACTACAACAGAATATGACACATTCCAGCGTTAGGGGACAACGTTTGCACGCATCGTGCAAACTCAGCTCGTCGTTTGAAAAATCTTACGTTGTACACTCAAAAAACTTAATTGAATACTTTGAAAGTCCTAACACAACGTTAATGTGATGGGTTCGTTCCTTTTCAGGTTGTTCTTTCATTCTGAGACGTGAAAATGTCGCGTGAAGGGACAACAAAGCAAAATATTGATTTTTCAACCTACACCTGTATGTTTCAAAAAGCCTGCTCTAGACACATTCCACGCACTTGTATCGCTTACCTCATGAAAATAAATCGGCTAATATAAGTAAAAGTTGTTCTGAAATATGTTGGTATAGGTTTAAGGCACCCAAATCATAGATATATAGAAATTTTTTAAAAGAATTTTATGACGCTCGTCAATAAAAACCAGTAATACATTTAAGACTCGTTTTTAATAATTGAATATATTTTCCCGTACCACACCGGTATGTTCGTAATAACATTAATTTTCGACACAGTGTAGAAAATGGACATGTTTTTAATTTCGACAAGACAAAAATTTTAGATAAGATGACACACAGCAGCACTAGATTAACAGCTGAAACTTTTCACATTAAAATTAAAGGAGACGAAAATGTAGTTAACAAACAAACTGACTCTATTACATTTAAAACGGCATACAACTCTATTATCCAAAAATTGAGATCCAAAAGTGACAGTAGAAATTAAACACAGAGATAGTGCTAGTGTAACGAGGATTGAAGATTGTAAGTTAGATTTTAAGTTGTGAAGAATTACTCTTGACAAATATATGTTTTAGTGTCCGCAGAAGATGAGTGAAAGCCAGGAGTAGCTCGAAACGTCCGGACGATCTGGCAATACGTTGGTGTTTTTATTTCGCCGAAAAAAGTCGATAACCATCATCGAACATTCGAAAGCGGCGATTATCGATTGTGTACAAATAAAATTAATTTGGAGTAATCTTAAATGCCATTTTATTGTATACATATTGTACAAAGATTTCATCTTTGGGCGCAGATTTTTTGAGTGAATGGATTGCCGGATAAAAGGGGGGCTAAAATTGATCATTTTTGCGTTGTCCCCTAACGCAAAAATCATGTTTTTTTCAATTTTTCACGAAAACAATGCATGATATCTATGAAATATTTTCAGAACCTATTAGTACTCATCAATACCTTTCTAAAAATGTGCTGTTTGTATATAACAAACTTTGAAATCGTTCTTTCATAGAGGTGCACTGAAGTGTTGTCCCCTAACGCTTTCCGTTACAGTACGGTAAATCCTTCTGCGGAGATACTTTGGGAGCCTACAGAGCAGGATATAGACATAAAAGATATAAGCAACCTATTTCAGAAATAGCGCAGCCAAGCAGTGGTATGAATGGCCTAAGGGGGGGGAAAGAGAGAAGGGGGGGGGGGGGGGGTTATGCCATTAAGGAGAAGGCCTACCTTATAATATCGAAAAATAATCGAGTTTTTATTACATCTATCAATGGATAAACTATCGAAGAATAAATCAACAATTTCAGAACAGGGTTCAAAGATATGGAATGGAATGCAATATGCCAAACAAGTATGAGAGCGCACGGAAGAATTTGGCCATAGGGAATAACACTCACTTGTTCTCCGTAAATATTCTTTCAAATTGACGGTATAACACTGTTCAACACACGATCGGGGAGCAGAATGAAAAAATGGCGAAAGTTTTGGGTCCCAGGAAACCCCTGGTGAAGAGATTTTTGAAAAAAAAATGGAACCGGGCTTCACAGTTTAAAACCAAAGCTTGTATGGAGAACTAGGGGTGTTCAAAAGGCAAGATATCAATAAAAATGGTCATCTTAAATTTTCGCATAAAGTCTTACATAAAATGCTTATTACATCGAAAAAGTAATCTATGCAAGTTTTTAGCGCAATTGGACATCATTAAGGGGGTGCGGCATTTGAATATTGTTTTCATAATATAAGAAAAAATCCAAAGGTACATGAAATGCTGAAAATCGAAAAAAAAATCGTCGAAATATGTATAAAAATAGTATGAAACATCAGCATCTAGTCTCAAAACAAACGAAAACCGCTGAAAACAAATTATAAATTTTTTTTAGATCCAAGGATTTGGAAATTTTTGAAAAAATGATTCGAAAATCGAAAATTTTACTGTAATGCCCTACGATTGAAAAAAAAATTTCCCATCGAACTAGGCTTGGTAGCAGCACAAATAAAAAGATGGCAGGGATTTGAGGTTGTAACTAAATCACCGTGAAGGAATTTTTGAAAAAAAAAATGGAACGAGACTTCACAGTTTAAAACCAAAGTCAGAATGAAATGACAACCTGAAAAATATCGAACCCATGACATTAACGTTGTGTTAGGACTTCTAAAGTATTCAATTAAGTGTTTTGAGCGTACATCGTAGGATTTTTCAAACGACAAGCTGTTAACAGTTGCATAATGCGTGCAAACGTTGTCCCCTAACGCTGGAATGTGTCTCTATCTCAAACTTTAGGGCATATATTTGTTCTAGGAATTCGATCATCGATAGTCACAGAACAATACTGTATACTTAGATTTTTGAGCTTTTATGAAAAACGCTGTGTTGGGGGTCTACATTAATATGGATTGAGAACAGCACACACCGCACACCACAGTGTGGCCCGGTATAGAAGAGATTGTAGACCACAATCTCCACTTTCTAATAATTCGAAAAAGGTGGTTTCAAGTAGTTTTGGTAAGTGGAATACATTATTGACATAGGAAAACATATGAAATAATATTACCTGTTTATTAGAGTGACTCCACAAATTTTTATCGTAATTGACCAAATAAGTTTTTTCATGTAAATAATTTTAGTGCGCTGACTTTGTTTTTTGACATTATAAAATCTTGAAAATAAAATTAACTGTTGATTAGGGTAGATAAAAAAAATGTCATTAGGGTGGTGCAATATTTATTTTCTTGTGGTGTTAAAAATAAACAAATGTGACTCTGAAGAAACTCAACAAAGGTAATGCTGTCAAACGATTATACTCAGTCAAGCAGTTATTATATTTGCATATTGTACATAATGTTGTCGCGAAATATCAGTAATACGTTTGAAGTAAACATTTTGAAAGAAAACTGGAGAGTTTCGAAAAATTGTATCGTTTATTTGCGAATTCTGTGAAATGCGTATCCTCTGGACAAAATTTTGACTTTAACGTGCTATGAAAACACTAAAAATCTGCGTTAAATTACTGTTTGGTTTGGTTCATATAGAAGAAAATCAATTCCGAAAAGACAAACCGTGGTTTGTTCCAATTGGTCAATAATTATACCGTCAATTTGAAAGATTATTTAAGGAGGATGAGTGAGTAGTTATGCGCTCTCATAATTGTTTGGCATTTTAATGCGTTCCATTCTATATCTTTGAAACCACTTCGAACTCTGTTCTGAAATTGTTGATTTATCCTTATATAGTTTATCCATTGATAGATGTAATAAAAACTCCATTATTTTTCGATATTATAAGGTAGGCCTCCCCTTAATGGCATACCCCCCCCCCCCTCCCCACGCCTCAGGCCCGGCATACTATTGCATGACTGCGTTTTTTTCTGAAATAGGTTGCTTATATCTTGTATGTATATGTCCTGTTCTGTAGGCTCCCAAAGTTACTCTGTTACTGTAACAGAAAGCGTTAGGGGACAATACTTCAGTGCACCTCTGTGAAAGAACGATTTAAAAGCTTCTTATATACAAATAGCACATATTTAGAAAGGTATTGATGAGTACTAATAGGTTCTGAAAAGATTTAATAGATAGCGTGCTTTGTTTTCATGAAAAATCCAAAAAACATGATTTTTGCGTTATTGACCATTTTTGCGTTCCGGTACAACGCAAAAATGGTCAATTTTAGCCCCCCTTTATCCGGCGATCCATTCACTCAAAAAATCTGCGTCCAAAGATAAAATCTTTGTACAATATGTAAACAATAAAATGGCATTTAAGATTACTCAATAATAATTTTATTATAAACTTACCGGTGTGGTACGGTAAAATCAATTCAATTATTGAAAACAAGTCATAAATGTATTTCTGGTTTTCATTGACGACTTTCTTAAAATTGTTTTAAAAAATCTCTATATATCTATGATTCATATTTCAGAACAACTTTTGCTTATATTAGCAGATTTATTTTCATGAGGCAAGCGATACAAGTGCGTGGAATGTTACAATACCATTTAGTATATCCTCTTGAAATGGACTTGTTTCTGGATTTGTACCTGATAATACCCAAATGGCCAGCTGGGGGAACGAATCCTGAAATAAAAAGTTTCAATCATCCTACCAAAATAGGATACATCATAAAATTTACTTATCTTTAAGAATGCCCATCATAAGTTACTGCTTTCAACACAGTTTGAGTTGATCATTATGATATCACTTTCCGTATCACACTATCATTCCACACGCGATCAAGAGTGCAGGTAGACTGAATTGATTTCTTTTTCATCGACAGTAGTACCAGATAACAGAATTGATTAAACAGATAATCGAAGTAGTAGTGTTCAAGGTGAAAATCACATGTATCCGGTTATGGCAAATTTTATTTGATATTTAGCTTTTAGTTGCGCACGATTTTAAATGTGTTATATTTCGCTAAAACTTATAATAATTTCTAACTGCTACGCGTAAAATTAGTTGAAATCAACGTTGATGATGAGTATTGTATATGTCTTACAGTTTTTAATATGTTGTAGTGTTTTCATGTAAATTAAAATAAATACTTCACATTTATTTTATCGCGGTGGGGGATAGTGTAACCGTTTGTTACA
This sequence comes from Topomyia yanbarensis, assembly GCF_030247195.1. Lineage (NCBI taxonomy): Eukaryota > Metazoa > Arthropoda > Insecta > Diptera > Culicidae > Topomyia > Topomyia yanbarensis. The sequence goes on from NC_080671.1 coordinate 234,275,681, forward strand.
AACTGCTCTCATTATATTAAGTATGTGCCGAAATGTTTAATGTACTGTCACGTTACTAAAGAATTTAAGGGTTTATTATTAGTAGGGTTAGTACATTGAATGTAAATAATACATAATTTGTTACTTGTTAATTGCTAGAATTAGGATTAGTAGGAATAAGAACGAAACACAAATAATTGTTAACACACTAAAACAACACAGTGGGTACAAGTGGATGGTACAACCGAACCAAACCGTATAACAGATAATGAAAGGGGGAGAAAAAAGGGAAGCGCGACACACCCAAAGTCGTCCCCAAAAAGCCATGGAAAGACGCCAAAATGTATTGCCATTTGCCATCTATGACTTCTGGATTACTTGACGAGCCCGCCAATGATCAGAAGTAATCTAGCGTTCGTGTGCTTAAAAGCTTAAAGTGGAGTAAGTTAACATAGTACTACAGTGCATTGATACGTGAAGTGATAGAAAGTCGTTCGGGTAATTGGAGAGTTTTGATACGGATTGATCCAAAGCTAGCTACTATGGGTTAGACTAATACTCGTCCCCTGAACTCCATCACAGCACCTTCTTTTGGTTTTTATAATTTTCCATGCCTTGGGTGACCCGATCATCCTCATCCGGCAGCACACGATTCGGCCTAGCGAGCCCTGGATGCTCGCTACGTCTAACCCGTAAAAGACCAGTGATCGTCCTCTGGCCTTGGGTCAAAACCGTTAAGGAGGACTTACCCCTCTCGGCACGGTCACTCCGGTATCGTCCTGGGCCTGTCAATACACGCCAATGAGGGAAGACGCCAGCAGCCGTCATTGATATTCAGCTGCGCCACCAAGAACCCGCCAAATCCACCAGGGAAATCGCGTAGCCACCAGTTCCCGAACCCCATCGTCGTCAGCAGCAGCCACGCGATCGCTCGCAGGACGGCCCCGAACCACCAACAGCTTCCATCAACAGCACCGGTACATACCGGTAAATACCCACAGCCCACACACACACAAGTCATTGTTAAATACAAAAAGAATTAGTTAAAGTTAAATTCATTTTAATAAAACAAGTTTTTGAAGTTTACATTTTGGATTCAATTGCCAATTTCACAACCCACAGTTTAGTTAAGTGATAGTACCCTGCACAGTTGTTTGCGAAACCTCTCGATTACCCAGTATTAAGCCGACCCTGAGACCACAGTTCGAGAGGGCTCTTGCTACTGAGCTTTACCGGGATATACAGTAGAAGAGCTACAAAACTACAACACGGCACCGGTAGTATATTGACAACTTCGCGCTCTTCATAACCGAGCGCCCTTTCAGTTTACACACGCGCGTTGTTTGTTGTAACATTACCTTGAGTTAGGCGATATCGGTGAAGGTGTTTATCCCAGCAAGGGCTGGAGTATAAACATTATAAACGTTAAATTGTGTCAAGTAGTGCTGTGTAGTGCGATACTAAACAGTTTTCTTGCCTGAAAGACGGCTTTGTTTAGACGAGCTATACCAGCTCTCTACTCTATGAAGGTCACGCGGGTGACGGACAAAAGAAACGAAGGATCAATTCACCTACCAGCTCGTCAGGAACCAACTGGTGAAGTATTTCGTTTTTTACTTTTCTTATCGATTTTTTTATTATTCATTTTGATTTTTTATTTTGATTAGTTAAATACTGCGGTCGAGCGTGTTGCTCCCGCAACAAAATGGAACAAACAGAAGGATCACCCTCCGAAGACGAATATTATGGGAAAGAGGAACGTGTATCTGATTCGGAGACAGATGATGTTATGGGTGATCCACTTCCCCCACTTTCCCCCAATGTCTCACAGCCCCCCCCCCGGGTCAAGGTTTACAAGGATAAATCCGCTGGCCCTGTGGTGCTATACTTTCGGCCCAAAAACAAACCGTTAAACAGCATAACTGTTGCACGGGAGCTGACAAAACGTTACTCGGCCGTAACCGAGATTAAAAAGTTTCAGGCCAATGGTATCGTTAGCAATAGCCTCTTTACGCTGGAGTATCGCGTCTACATTCCTTCTCGTGATGTGGAGATCGATGGTGTGGTAAGTGATGCGGGTCTAACTGTCGATGATCTGATGAATGATGGGGTTGGCCGCTTTAAGGACCCTAACCTTCAATCAGTTCAGATTTTGGAGTGCAAGCAATTGCACTCAAAGTCCATCGAAGATGGGAATTACTATCCATCAGACTCGTTTCGCGTAACCTTCGCCGGATCTGCACTTCCGAGCTATGTTGAAGTGGGCGGAGCTCGTCTACCTGTGCGCCTGCTTGTACCGCGGGTCATGAATTGTTCCAATTGCAGCTAGGTCACGCGGCCAGCTACTGTAGCCACAAGCAACGGTGCGGTAAATGTGGGAACGCTATGCGGATGATACTTACAGTAGGCCCGCTGAGAAGTATGTTTACTGTGAGGAGAATCCGCATGAACTTTTGACATGCTCAACGTACAAACTTCGCGCGGATAAACTGAAGCGATCCGGCAAAGATCTCTCCAGACGCTCTTACGCAGAAATGCTTAAAAGAGCTGTTCTACTTATCTCCGAAAACCCATTCATTCTCTTGCCAACTGACGATAACACCTCTAACGACCCTTGCGAGGGGCATTCTTTGGCTCTGCTTGGAAACTCTAGCAAAACACCAAATCAAAACTCACCTGAACTTCCTCGTAAGGGTCCTAGGTTGTCCCAAACAAGGGTACAAAAAAAACAAAGCGCCCTTTCAGTTTACACACGCGCGTTGTTTGTTGTAACATTACCTTGAGTTAGGCGATATCGGTGAAGGTGTCTATCCCAGCAAGGGCTGGAGTATAAACATTATAAACGTTAAATTGTGTCAAGTAGTGCTGTGTAGTGCGATACTAAACAGTTTTCTTGCCTGAAAGACGGCTTTGTTTAGACGAGCTATACCGACTCTCTACTCTGTGAAGGTCACGCGGGTGACGGACAAAAGAAACGAAGGATCAATTCACCTACCAGCTCGTCAGGAACCAACTGGTGAAGTATTTCGTTTTTTACTTTTCTTATCGATTTTTTATTATTCATTTTGATTTTTTTTTGATTAGCTTAAACAGCATAACTGTTGCACGGAAGCTGACAAAACGTTACTCGGCCGTAACCGAGATTAAAAAGTTTCAGGCCAATGGTATCGTTAGCAATAGCCTCTTTACGCTGGAGTATCGCGTCTAAATTCCTTCTCGTGATGTGGAGATCGATGGTGTGGTAAGTGATGCGGGTCTAACTGTCGATGATCTGATGAATGATGGAGTTGGCCGCTTTAAAGACCCTAACCTTCAATCAGTTCAGATTTTGGAGTGCAAGCAATTGCACTCAAAGTCCATCGAAGATGGGAATTACTATCCATCAGACTCGTTTCGCGTAACCTTCGCCGGATCTGCACTTCCGAGCTATGTTGAAGTGGGCGGAGCTCGTCTACCTGTGCGCCTGCTTGTACCGCGGGTCATGAATTGTTCCAATTGCAGCTAGGTCACGCGGCCAGCTACTGTAGCAACAAGCAACGGTGCGGTAAATGTGGGAACGCTATGCGGATGATACTTACAGTAGGCCCGCTGAGAAGTGTATTTACTGTGAGGAGAATCCGCATGAACTTTTGACATGCTCAACGTACAAACTTCGCGCGGATAAACTGAAGCGATCCGGCAAAGATCTCTCCAGACGCTCTTACGCAGAAATGCTTAACAGAGCTGTTCTACTTATCTCCGAAAACCCATTCATTCTCTTGCCAACTGACGATAACACCTCTAACGACCCTTGCGAGGGGAATTCTTTGACTCTGCTTGGAAACTCTAGCAAAACACCAAATCAAAACTCACCTGAACTTCCTCGTAAGGGTCCTAGGTTGTCCCAAACAAGGGTACAAAAAAAAACAAAGCGCCCTTTCAGTTTACACACGCGCGTTGTTTGTTGTAACATTACCTTGAGTTAGGCGATATCGGTGAAGGTGTCTATCCCAGCAAGGGCTGGAGTATAAACATTATAAACGTTAAATTGTGTCAAGTAGTGCTGTGTAGTGCGATACTAAACAGTTTTCTTGCCTGAAAGACGGCTTTGTTTAGACGAGCTATACCGACTCTCTACTCTGTGAAGGTCACGCGGGTGACGGACAAAAGAAACGAAGGATCAATTCACCTACCAGCTCGTCAGGAACCAACTGGTGAAGTATTTCGTTTTTTACTTTTCTTATCGATTTTTTATTATTCATTTTGATTTTTTTTTTGATTAGCTTAAACAGCATAACTGTTGCACGGGAGCTGACAAAACGTTACTCGGCCGTAACCGAGATTAAAAAGTTTCAGGCCAATGGTATCGTTAGCAATAGCCTCTTTACGCTGGAGTATCGCGTCTACATTCCTTCTCGTGATGTGGAGATCGATGGTGTGGTAAGTGATGCGGGTCTGACTGTCGATGATCTGATGAATGATGGAGTTGGCCGCTTTAAGGACCCTAACCTTCAATCAGTTCAGATTTTGGAGTGCAAGAAATTGCACTCAAAGTCCATCGAAGATGGGAATTACTATCCATCAGACTCGTTTCGCGTAACCTTCGCCGGATCTGCACTTCTGAGCTATGTTGAAGTGGGCGGAGCTCGTCTACCTGTGCGTCTGCTTGTACCGCGGGTCATGAATTGTTCCAATTGCAACTAGGTCACGCGGCCAGCTACTGTAGCCACAAGCAACGGTGCGGTAAATGTGGGAACGCTATGCGGATGATACTTACAGTAGGTCCGCTGAGAAGTGTGTTTACTGTGGGGAGAATCCGCATGAACTTTTGACATGCTCAACGTACAAACTTCGCGCGGATAAACTGAAGCGATCCGCCAAAGATCGCTCCAGACGCTCTTACGCAGAAATGCTTAAAAGAGCTGTTCTACTTATCTCCGAAAACCCATTCATTCTCTTGCCAACTGACGATAACACCTCTAACGACCCTTGCGAGGGGAATTCTTTGACTCCGCTTGGAAACTCTAGCAAAACACCAAATCAAAACTCACCTGAACTTCCTCGTAAGGGTCCTAGGTTGTCCCAAACAAGGGTACAAAAAAAAACAAAGCGCCCTTTCAGTTTACACACACGCGTTGTTTGTTGTAACATTACCTTGAGTTAGGCGATATCGGTGAAGGTGTCTATCCCAGCAAGGGCTGGAGTATAAACATTATAAACGTTAAATTGTGTCAAGTAGTGCTGTGTAGTGCGATACTAAACAGTTTTCTTGCCTCAAAGACGGCTTTGTTTAGACGAGCTATACCAGCTCTCTACTCTATGAAGGTCACGCGGGTGACGGACAAAAGAAACGAAGGATCAATTCACCTACCAGCTCGTCAGGAACCAACTGGTGAAGTATTTCGTTTTTTACTTTTCTTATCGATTTTTTTATTATTCATTTTGATTTTTTATTTTGATTAGTTAAATAGTGCGGTCGAGCGTGTTGCTCCCGCAACAAAATGGAACAAACAGAAGGATCACCCTCCGAAGACGAATATTATGGGAAAGAGGAACGTGTATCTGATTCGGAGACAGATGATGTTATGGACGATCCACTTCCCCCACTTTCCCCCAATGTCTCACAGCCCCCCCCCCCCCCGGGTCAAGGTTTACAAGGATGAATCCGCTGGTCCTATGGTGCTATACTTTCGGCCCAAAAACAAACCGTTAAACAGCATAACTGTTGCATGGGAGCTGACAAAACGTTACTCGGCCGTAACCGAGATTAAAAAGTTTCAGGCCAATGGTATCGTTAGCAATAGCCTCTTTACGCTGGAGTATCGCGTCTACATTCCTTCTCGTGATGTGGAGATCGATGGTGTGGTAAGTGATGCGGGTCTAACTGTCGATGATCTGATGAATGATGGGGTTGGCCGCTTTAAGGACCCTAACCTTCAATCAGTTCAGATTTTGAAGTGCAAGCAATTGCACTCAAAGTCCATCGAAGATGAGAATTACTATCCATCAGACTCGTTTCGCGTAACCTTCGCCGGATCTGCACTTCCGAGCTACGTTGAAGTGGGCGGAGCTCGTCTACCTGTGCGTCTGTTTGTACCGCGGGTCATGAATTGTTCCAATTGCAGCTAGGTCACGCGGCCAACTTCTGTAGCAACAAGCAACGATGCGGTAAATGTGGGGAACGCTATGCGGATGATACTTACAGTAGGTCCGCTGAGAAGTGTGTTTACTGTGAGGAGAATCCGCATGAACTTTTGACATGCTCAACGTATAAACTTCGCGCGGATAAACTGAAGCGATCCGTCAAAGATCGCTTCAGACGCTCTTACGCAGAAATGCTTAAAAGAGCTGTTCTACTTATCTCCGAAAACCCATTCGTTCTCTTGCCAACTGACGATAACACCTCTAACGACCCTTGCGAGGGGCATTTTTTTGCTCTGCTTGGAAACTCTAGCAAAACACCAAATCAAAACTCACCTGAACTTCCTCGTAAGGGTCCTAGGTTGTCCCAAACAAAAGTACAAAACAATTCATCAACTGGAAGTGCTGCCACAAATCCGAAGATAATACCTCCTGGTTTTGGGAAATTGAGATACAATCAGGAGTTCCCAGCACTCCCCGGGGCACCAAAAATCCCAAGTGCTCCCATTTTACAGTCAGAAACTGAGCCTAAAACGGGATTTTTTAAATTCTCTGACATTGTGGACTGGATATTCACAGCTTTCAATATTACCGATCCTCTGAAAAGCTTGCTGGTTGCTATTCTACCAACAGTAAGAACATTTTTAAAACAGTTGACTGAACAATGGCCCCTCCTTGCAGCGATCGTAACCTTCGATGGCTAACTTATTAAACGGAATCACGGATCTGATCACTGTTTTTCAGTGGAACTGAAGAAGTATTATCCCCAAAATTGATTCATTAAAACACTAGCTAGATTACAATAATTGTGATGCCTTTTCCCTATATGAAACATGGCTTACTTCTAATATAAACCTCAATTTCCACGATTTTAACATTATCCGCTTGGATCGACAAGACTCATATGGAGGGGTATATTTAGGGATCAAAAAGTGCTACTCCTTCAATCGAATCAATCTCCCTTCGACGCTAGGCATTGAAGTTGTCGCTTGCCAAACAACAATCAAAGGTAAAGATCTTTGCATTGCTTCTATTTACATTCCTCCTAGGGCCATGATGGGATATCGAAGACTCTCTAACGTGATTGAACACCTTCCCTCACCCCGCCTGCTTCTTGGAGACTTTAACTCTCACGGTACAGAGTGGGGATGTCTGTACGACGATAATCGATCCTCGATAATTCAAGACCTTTGTGACAACTTCAATATGACAATCCTGAACACAGGGGAAACGACACGGATTCCTAGACTACCAGCGCAAGCAAGTGCACTAGACATATCTCTAGGCTCGACATCACTACGGTTAGATTGCAAGTGGAAGGTAATATCTGATCCCCACGGTAGTGACCACCTGCCGATTGTAATTGCAATCACCACTCGTTCAAGACCTTCGGAACCAATCAATGTTTCCTATGACCTCACACGAAACATTGATTGGAAGAGCTGCTGCTGAGCTGCTGAGATATCCAAAACTATCGATTCAACACAGGTACTTCCCCCAGAGGAAGAGTATTCAAACCGTTGGATATTCGATTTCGCCAAGAAGGTTTGTCCGGATTCGGCCCCGGCACAGAAAATCTACCGCGCCGCGTCGCCTTACAATATCACGAACGAAACACATGTAACAATAAAGCTCCAGGGCCGCTTGTTGAATTTATTTAATAAGTTTCTTGAGGGTAACATTGTCCCACATGATTGGAGACAAGTGCGTGTCATCGCCATCCAAAAACCAGGAAAACCAGCCTCCGACCACAACTCGTATCAACCGATTACAATGCTATCCTGTATCCAGAAGTTATTCGAGAAAATGATCTTGTTTCGTCTCGACAATTGGGTCTAAGCAAATGGCTTACTGTCAGATACACAATTTGGCTTCCGCAAAGGCAAAGGGACGAACGATTGTCTTGCGTTGCTCTCAACAGAAATTCAAATGGCATATGCTAACAAAGAGCAGATGGCATCAGTATTCTTGGATATTACGGGGCCTTTCGATTCAGTTTCTATCAACATTCTTTATGAGAAGTTGCACCAGCATGGTCTTTCACCAATTTTAAATAACTTTTTGCTAAACCTATTGTCTGAAAAACAAATGCATTTCTCGCATGGTGATTTATCGACATCACGAATTAGCCACATGGGTTTTCCTCAGGGCTCATGTCTAAGCCCTCTTCTCTACAATTTTTAAGTGAATGACATTGACGAATGTCTTGTCAATTCTTGCACGCTAAGGCAACTTGCAGATGACGGTTTGGTCTCTATTACAGGTCCCAAGGCCGTCGACTTGCAAGGACCACTGCAAAATACCTTGGACCTGCTTAGGCTCTCCAGCTGGGTATCGAGTTCTCCATGGAGAAAACTGAGCTAGTCGTATTTTCAAGGAAGCGTGAACCAGCGAAACTACAGCTTCAGTTAATGGATAAAACTATTGCTCAGGTTTCAACATTCAAAAATCTCGGGGTCTGGTTCGACTCTAAAGGAACCTGGGGATGTCACATTAGGTATCTGAAACAGAAGTGCCAAAGGATCAACTTTCTGCGTACAATAACCGGAACATGGTGGGATGCCTACCCAGGAGACATAACCAGGCTGTACCTAACAACGATATTATCAGTGATGGAGTACGGATGTTTCTTCTTTCGTTCCGGTGCGAGCATACATTTCATCAAACTAGAGAGAATCCAGTATCGCTGTTTGCGTATTGCCTTAGGTTGCATGCACTCGACCCATACGATGAGTTTAGAAATGCTGGCGGGCGTCCTTCTACTAAAAAAATCGATTTTGGGGCCTCCCGTATTGATTACTCATTCGAAGCGATATTTTGAATCCATTGGTGATTGCAAATTTCGAAAGGCTTATCGAGTTTAATTCTCAGACCCGATTCATGTCCTTGTACTTCGATTACATGGCACAGAATATCAATTCATCTTCGTATAACGTTAACCGTGCTCATCTCTTAGATACCTCTGCTTCAACTGTATTTTTCGACACATCCATGAAGGAAGAGATTTGTGGAATCCCGGATCACATTCGCTCACAAGTGGTCCCAAATATTTTCTATAATAAATACCATCAAGTCGACTGCGGCAATATGTTCTACACTGACGGATCAATTCTCGACGGGTCCACGGCTTCGGTATCTTCAAACTCAATGATCCTGCTTCAATTCACGTCGCAGAATTAGCTGCCATTCAGTATACTCTCAGGATCATTGACACCCTGCCCGCAGACCATTACTTCATCGTTCCGGACAGTCTCAGCTCCATTGAGGCCATCCGTGCGGTGAAGCCTGGAAAGTACTCACCGTATTTCCTGGGGAAAATACGGGAATGTCTGAGTGCTTTATCTGAAAAATCTTACCAGATTACCTTGGTTTGGGTCCCGTCACATTGTTCTACTGCGTGCAATGAGCAGGCGGACTCTTTAGCTAAGGTGGGCGTATTAGAAGGCGACACTTACGAAAGACCAATTTGCTTCACTGAATTTTTCAGTATCTCTCGTCAGAGGATGCTCGAAAGTTGGCAAACTTCATGGAGCAATGGGCATCTGGGACAGTGGCTATCACGACATCGAGCATGTTTTTTGGCTGTGCGCAGAGTACCGTGTTGCCTGGTCCTAACTAATAGATTCCCTTCGGGCCCGAGGTAGATCACCCTATGTGCCAGTCCGGGACGTCCTGGCAAGCCGTGACCACCCCTGCATTTTTCTTATTTACACCTTTTTGAAAACTATTGATGTCCAAGTTTAATACATTTTCCCCTCTCATTCACAGTAGAACCTCGTCCACCTCTCCCTGTATATACTATTATTTTATTTTATTTTTTATTTCTTTATCTTCGGTATACACCGTACAGGTACATTTTAAAACTATATATTTCTTATTAATATCTTATATCTATGCTTGGAAACGTTAAAATCATACACTGAAGAAGCTTCGTTAAATCTGCGGCAGCATCTTTCCAGTGGATTATTCTGTCCATATGAAGTACGGTGTCTAGGGATCCACAACAGAGTGGGGTTACGGAGAACACGAGAAGGCGCATACAAATTAACGCCCGAGAGAAGATCGGAACTGTCGATATTACCTGACAGCAAGTCGAAAACAAAAACTCTTTGCAGGAAGATACGGCGAGTCGCCAAAGTCTGCAGACCGAGTAGCATACATCTATCGGCATAAGGAGGCAACACAACTGGATCATTCCATGGAAGTTTCCTGAGGGCGAATCGTACAAAACATCTTTGTATACGCTCTAGTCGGTCAATTTGAACGGCATGGTATGGTGCCTACACTTGCACAGCATACTCCAGAACACTTCTGATCAGGGCACAGTAAAGTGCTTTTAGTGCGTAGAAATCATCGAAGTCCGCCGTGTTCCGCTTTAAGAAGCCCAGCATTCCGAAAGCCTTACCAGTTGTCGCGGTGATATGGTCGGAAAAGCTCAACTTCCTATCGAAGAGCACTCCCAAGTCTCGGATCGAGTCGACGCTTTCAATTGTTCTTCCTTTTAGGCTGTATTCATACCGTCCTGGAGTAAGCAAGCGTCCGAAACTGATTACTTTGCATTTATTAACGTTGACTTCCATTCCGTTAAGCTTGCACCATTCTTGAATAGTAAAGATATCGTCTTGAAGCACTACGGCGTCAAGTGCAGAAGTTCGGAAGATTTTGAGATCGTCCGCGTACAGCAATTTCCCAGACTTGATCCGACTACAGATATCGTTAATAAACAGAATAAAAATAAGCGGGCCCAGATGACTGCCTTGCGGGACACCTGCGGGTGTTCTGAATGTGCTTGAGCGCGTGTTTTTTATACTCACGAATGCCGAGCAATCGGAAAGATACGATTGCAACCATTTAGTCAGCCAGGTGGGAGATCCCGAACGCTTTAATTTCAAGATTGCGATGTTGTGCGGTACTTTGTCGAAAGCTTTTGAGAAATCGACGTAAATTGCGTCCACCTGATGACGCTTCTCGACGGCGGGAAACTACTTAGAAGTGTAAGCTATCAGGTTAGGAGTTGTTGATCGTTTTGTGACAAACCCGTGTTGATACTCCGAGATAATGTGGGATGCAGCTGCATACGTGACGTTGTAGACCAGCTTTTCGAGAACTTTGGAGAGACAGTTTAATAATGAGATACCTCTGTACTTTTCGACGTTGTGAATATTTCCAGCCTTGTGAATGGGAACGATAGCAGCTACTTTCCAGGAGATAGGAAAAATGCCTTCAGCGAGAGAGCGATTGAAAATGATGCACACAGGAAGAGACAGCACGTGGGCGAAGCTTTTTATAAATTGGGGCGAGAGATGATCGGGGCCAGGCCCTTTCGACGAATCAACAGCAGTCAGAGCCTTCAAGACGTAAGCTCAGCTTACAGTGGGACGGGGGAGATTTATATTGTACGATGGTAATGTTTCCAAATACTCTTCCGAAGGGACGGTATAGTCGCTTCTAAACACTCCGCGAAAGAAATAAGCAAACAAATTTACGGTATCAGCTCGAGATTGCGCGCTTGCGTTTCCAAGGAAAACGTCAGTGGGAGAACTACCAGATCGTTTTCTGCTGCTAACGAATTTCCAAAATGTTGCGGGGTGATCGCGAAGGCTATTTTGCACATGATTCAAATACTCACGAAAAGTGGAATTCCGGGCCGTTTCGTATTGCAGTTCTATCCTTCGAAGAGTAACTTTGTTTTCGTCTGATTTATGGCGGAAATAACGCTTGCGTTGTTTTCGCAGTGCATTACGCAAACGGCGAATCTCAGCGTTCCACCATGGAAATTTGAAATGCACCCTCCTGTTGACTCGTTTCAGTGGAACCTTTGGGCGGAGTATATTTTGCCATAAAACAGCGCGACTGCTTCGTCAAGCTCATTACAACATATTAAGTCGGTCCAGTCGACAGTGGCAATCAGTGCGGAGATTTCGTCAAAGTTGCAACGGTTAAAGTCAAAATCAAGCTCGTCAATCGAATGAAATGAATCATCTCCAGTGTTGGTACGTACATCTAGCCGCAGGACAAACGGTTTGTGGTGAGGATCGACTTTGAGAATGGCAGTCGAAGGTACAAGCAGCTCAACGATATCCGTGTTGTTTACGAATGCAAGATCGAGGATCCTCCAGTTCACATTCGTCAATGAGCAGATCTGGTACAGACCGCCTGCAACCATAGACTCCGTTACAGCTATTTCTTGTTCCGAAGAGGCATTAATAGGTAGGTAACATTTTAAATCATTATCGAGCGACCACTGAAGGCGTGGAAGATTGTGGACCAAAAAGACGAGAACAGTGTCGGTGCAGCCAGCATTGTCTAGAATTGTTTGAACGGCAATAGCGTGCGCGTGATACAAATCCGGATCACTATTTGGCCTGAGATAAACACAGCTAATATATACAGATTGATTCGGGAGGCCAATATGGCATTGCTTCACGAGTCTACGATACATACCTTTCTTGATAACCGTCCATCCAGAACATCATGACACATGTCACAAGAACATCATGACAGCATCGGAGTGCCAATAATCATCCGAAATATCGACCCTCCCCTCGCCCCTGCGATTACAGGATGGAAACCACTACAATAAAGTGTGCATATCCCCCACAATCATCAACCAGCCAACGAGAATGTCAATTTTACAAAATTTTACAATATGTATCCCACTTCCTACCTTTTTCCTTTACTAACATAAGAGGGGAGCAAGCCGCTCCTAAATACGGCTTTCTCTTCCCCCACTAACACGTGCGATGTACCTTAAAAATGAATTATCGGCCTCGTCAAGCTACCGCATTTGGGCCTAAATAAACTTAGTTATAAAAAAAAACTTCGCGCTCTTCGACAATCTCTGCTTCATCGTTCTGCTGGCATTTCTTTATGTTTATGTTTATGTTTATGTTTATGTTTATGTTTATGTTTATGTTTATGTTTATGTTTATGTTTATGTTTATGTTTATGTTTATGTTTATGTTTATGTCTATGTCTATGTTTATGTTTATGTTTATGTTTATGTTTATGTTTATGTCTATGTCTATGTCTATGTCTATGTCTATGTCTATGTCTATGTCTATGTCTATGTCTATGTCTATGTTTATGTTTATGTTTATGTTTATGTTTATGTTTATGTTTATGTTTATGTTTATGTTTATGTTTATGTTTATGTTTATGTTTATGTTTATGTTTATGTTTATGTTTATGTTTATGTTTATGTTTATGTTTATGTTTATGTTTATGTTTATGTCTATGTCTATGTCTATGTCTATGTCTATGTCTATGTCTATGTCTATGTTTATGTTTATGTTTATGTTTATGTTTATGTTTATGTTTATGTTTATGTTTATGTTTATGTTTATGTTTATGTTTATGTTTATGTTTATGTTTATGTTTATGTTTATGTTTATGTTTATGTTTATGTTTATGTTTATGTTTATGTTTATGTTTATGTTTATGTTTATGTTTATGTTTATGTTTATGTTTATGTTTATGTTTATGTTTATGTTTATGTTTATGTTTATGTTTATGTTTATGTTTATGTTTATGTTTATGTTTATGTTTATGTTTATGTTTATGTTTATGTTTATGTTTATGTTTATGTTTATGTTTATGTTTATGTTTATGTTTATGTTTATGTTTATGTTTATGTTTATGTTTATGTTTATGTTTATGTTTATGTTTATGTTTATGTTTATGTTTATGTTTATGTTTATGTTTATGTTTATGTTTATGTTTATGTTTATGTTTATGTTTATGTTTATGTTTATGTTTATGTTTATGTTTATGTTTATGTTTATGTTTATGTTTATGTTTATGTTTATGTTTATGTTTATGTTTATGTTTATGTTTATGTTTATGTTTATGTTTATGTTTATGTTTATGTTTATGTTTATGTTTATGTTTATGTTTATGTTTATGTTTATGTTTATGTTTATGTTTATGTTTATGTTTATGTTTATGTTTATGTTTATGTTTATGTTTATGTTTATGTTTATGTTTATGTTTATGTTTATGTTTATGTTTATGTTTATGTTTATGTTTATGTTTATGTTTATGTTTATGTTTATGTTTATGTTTATGTTTATGTTTATGTTTATGTTTATGTTTATGTTTATGTTTATGTTTATGTTTATGTTTATGTTTATGTTTATGTTTATGTTTATGTTTATGTTTATGTTTATGTTTATGTTTATGTTTATGTTTATGTTTATGTTTATGTTTATGTTTATGTTTATGTTTATGTTTATGTTTATGTTTATGTTTATGTTTATGTTTATGTTTATGTTTATGTTTATGTTTATGTTTATGTTTATGTTTATGTTTATGTTTATGTTTATGTTTATGTTTATGTTTATGTTTATGTTTATGTTTATGTTTATGTTTATGTTTATGTTTATGTTTATGTTTATGTTTATGTTTATGTTTATGTTTATGTTTATGTTTATGTTTATGTTTATGTTTATGTTTATGTTTATGTTTATGTTTATGTTTATGTTTATGTTTATGTTTATGTTTATGTTTATGTTTATGTTTATGTTTATGTTTATGTTTATGTTTATGTTTATGTTTATGTTTATGTTTATGTTTATGTTTATGTTTATGTTTATGTTTATGTTTATGTTTATGTTTATGTTTATGTTTATGTTTATGTTTATGTTTATGTTTATGTTTATGTTTATGTTTATGTTTATGTTTATGTTTATGTTTATGTTTATGTTTATGTTTATGTTTATGTTTATGTTTATGTTTATGTTTATGTTTATGTTTATGTTTATGTTTATGTTTATGTTTATGTTTATGTTTATGTTTATGTTTATGTTTATGTTTATGTTTATGTTTATGTTTATGTTTATGTTTATGTTTATGTTTATGTTTATGTTTATGTTTATGTTTATGTTTATGTTTATGTTTATGTTTATGTTTATGTTTATGTTTATGTTTATGTTTATGTTTATGTTTATGTTTATGTTTATGTTTATGTTTATGTTTATGTTTATGTTTATGTTTATGTTTATGTTTATGTTTATGTTTATGTTTATGTTTATGTTTATGTTTATGTTTATGTTTATGTTTATGTTTATGTTTATGTTTATGTTTATGTTTATGTTTATGTTTATGTTTATGTTTATGTTTATGTTTATGTTTATGTTTATGTTTATGTTTATGTTTATGTTTATGTTTATGTTTATGTTTATGTTTATGTTTATGTTTATGTTTATGTTTATGTTTATGTTTATGTTTATGTTTATGTTTATGTTTATGTTTATGTTTATGTTTATGTTTATGTTTATGTTTATGTTTATGTTTATGTTTATGTTTATGTTTATGTTTATGTTTATGTTTATGTTTATGTTTATGTTTATGTTTATGTTTATGTTTATGTTTATGTTTATGTTTATGTTTATGTTTATGTTTATGTTTATGTTTATGTTTATGTTTATGTTTATGTTTATGTTTATGTTTATGTTTATGTTTATGTTTATGTTTATGTTTATGTTTATGTTTATGTTTATGTTTATGTTTATGTTTATGTTTATGTTTATGTTTATGTTTATGTTTATGTTTATGTTTATGTTTATGTTTATGTTTATGTTTATGTTTATGTTTATGTTTATGTTTATGTTTATGTTTATGTTTATGTTTATGTTTATGTTTATGTTTATGTTTATGTTTATGTTTATGTTTATGTTTATGTTTATGTTTATGTTTATGTTTATGTTTATGTTTATGTTTATGTTTATGTTTATGTTTATGTTTATGTTTATGTTTATGTTTATGTTTATGTTTATGTTTATGTTTATGTTTATGTTTATGTTTATGTTTATGTTTATGTTTATGTTTATGTTTATGTTTATGTTTATGTTTATGTTTATGTTTATGTTTATGTTTATGTTTATGTTTATGTTTATGTTTATGTTTATGTTTATGTTTATGTTTATGTTTATGTTTATGTTTATGTTTATGTTTATGTTTATGTTTATGTTTATGTTTATGTTTATGTTTATGTTTATGTTTATGTTTATGTTTATGTTTATGTTTATGTTTATGTTTATGTTTATGTTTATGTTTATGTTTATGTTTATGTTTATGTTTATGTTTATGTTTATGTTTATGTTTATGTTTATGTTTATGTTTATGTTTATGTTTATGTTTATGTTTATGTTTATGTTTATGTTTATGTTTATGTTTATGTTTATGTTTATGTTTATGTTTATGTTTATGTTTATGTTTATGTTTATGTTTATGTTTATGTTTATGTTTATGTTTATGTTTATGTTTATGTTTATGTTTATGTTTATGTTTATGTTTATGTTTATGTTTATGTTTATGTTTATGTTTATGTTTATGTTTATGTTTATGTTTATGTTTATGTTTATGTTTATGTTTATGTTTATGTTTATGTTTATGTTTATGTTTATGTTTATGTTTATGTTTATGTTTATGTTTATGTTTATGTTTATGTTTATGTTTATGTTTATGTTTATGTTTATGTTTATGTTTATGTTTATGTTTATGTTTATGTTTATGTTTATGTTTATGTTTATGTTTATGTTTATGTTTATGTTTATGTTTATGTTTATGTTTATGTTTATGTTTATGTTTATGTTTATGTTTATGTTTATGTTTATGTTTATGTTTATGTTTATGTTTATGTTTATGTTTATGTTTATGTTTATGTTTATGTTTATGTTTATGTTTATGTTTATGTTTATGTTTATGTTTATGTTTATGTTTATGTTTATGTTTATGTTTATGTTTATGTTTATGTTTATGTTTATGTTTATGTTTATGTTTATGTTTATGTTTATGTTTATGTTTATGTTTATGTTTATGTTTATGTTTATGTTTATGTTTATGTTTATGTTTATGTTTATGTTTATGTTTATGTTTATGTTTATGTTTATGTTTATGTTTATGTTTATGTTTATGTTTATGTTTATGTTTATGTTTATGTTTATGTTTATGTTTATGTTTATGTTTATGTTTATGTTTATGTTTATGTTTATGTTTATGTTTATGTTTATGTTTATGTTTATGTTTATGTTTATGTTTATGTTTATGTTTATGTTTATGTTTATGTTTATGTTTATGTTTATGTTTATGTTTATGTTTATGTTTATGTTTATGTTTATGTTTATGTTTATGTTTATGTTTATGTTTATGTTTATGTTTATGTTTATGTTTATGTTTATGTTTATGTTTATGTTTATGTTTATGTTTATGTTTATGTTTATGTTTATGTTTATGTTTATGTTTATGTTTATGTTTATGTTTATGTTTATGTTTATGTTTATGTTTATGTTTATGTTTATGTTTATGTTTATGTTTATGTTTATGTTTATGTTTATGTTTATGTTTATGTTTATGTTTATGTTTATGTTTATGTTTATGTTTATGTTTATGTTTATGTTTATGTTTATGTTTATGTTTATGTTTATGTTTATGTTTATGTTTATGTTTATGTTTATGTTTATGTTTATGTTTATGTTTATGTTTATGTTTATGTTTATGTTTATGTTTATGTTTATGTTTATGTTTATGTTTATGTTTATGTTTATGTTTATGTTTATGTTTATGTTTATGTTTATGTTTATGTTTATGTTTATGTTTATGTTTATGTTTATGTTTATGTTTATGTTTATGTTTATGTTTATGTTTATGTTTATGTTTATGTTTATGTTTATGTTTATGTTTATGTTTATGTTTATGTTTATGTTTATGTTTATGTTTATGTTTATGTTTATGTTTATGTTTATGTTTATGTTTATGTTTATGTTTATGTTTATGTTTATGTTTATGTTTATGTTTATGTTTATGTTTATGTTTATGTTTATGTTTATGTTTATGTTTATGTTTATGTTTATGTTTATGTTTATGTTTATGTTTATGTTTATGTTTATGTTTATGTTTATGTTTATGTTTATGTTTATGTTTATGTTTATGTTTATGTTTATGTTTATGTTTATGTTTATGTTTATGTTTATGTTTATGTTTATGTTTATGTTTATGTTTATGTTTATGTTTATGTTTATGTTTATGTTTATGTTTATGTTTATGTTTATGTTTATGTTTATGTTTATGTTTATGTTTATGTTTATGTTTATGTTTATGTTTATGTTTATGTTTATGTTTATGTTTATGTTTATGTTTATGTTTATGTTTATGTTTATGTTTATGTTTATGTTTATGTTTATGTTTATGTTTATGTTTATGTTTATGTTTATGTTTATGTTTATGTTTATGTTTATGTTTATGTTTATGTTTATGTTTATGTTTATGTTTATGTTTATGTTTATGTTTATGTTTATGTTTATGTTTATGTTTATGTTTATGTTTATGTTTATGTTTATGTTTATGTTTATGTTTATGTTTATGTTTATGTTTATGTTTATGTTTATGTTTATGTTTATGTTTATGTTTATGTTTATGTTTATGTTTATGTTTATGTTTATGTTTATGTTTATGTTTATGTTTATGTTTATGTTTATGTTTATGTTTATGTTTATGTTTATGTTTATGTTTATGTTTATGTTTATGTTTATGTTTATGTTTATGTTTATGTTTATGTTTATGTTTATGTTTATGTTTATGTTTATGTTTATGTTTATGTTTATGTTTATGTTTATGTTTATGTTTATGTTTATGTTTATGTTTATGTTTATGTTTATGTTTATGTTTATGTTTATGTTTATGTTTATGTTTATGTTTATGTTTATGTTTATGTTTATGTTTATGTTTATGTTTATGTTTATGTTTATGTTTATGTTTATGTTTATGTTTATGTTTATGTTTATGTTTATGTTTATGTTTATGTTTATGTTTATGTTTATGTTTATGTTTATGTTTATGTTTATGTTTATGTTTATGTTTATGTTTATGTTTATGTTTATGTTTATGTTTATGTTTATGTTTATGTTTATGTTTATGTTTATGTTTATGTTTATGTTTATGTTTATGTTTATGTTTATGTTTATGTTTATGTTTATGTTTATGTTTATGTTTATGTTTATGTTTATGTTTATGTTTATGTTTATGTTTATGTTTATGTTTATGTTTATGTTTATGTTTATGTTTATGTTTATGTTTATGTTTATGTTTATGTTTATGTTTATGTTTATGTTTATGTTTATGTTTATGTTTATGTTTATGTTTATGTTTATGTTTATGTTTATGTTTATGTTTATGTTTATGTTTATGTTTATGTTTATGTTTATGTTTATGTTTATGTTTATGTTTATGTTTATGTTTATGTTTATGTTTATGTTTATGTTTATGTTTATGTTTATGTTTATGTTTATGTTTATGTTTATGTTTATGTTTATGTTTATGTTTATGTTTATGTTTATGTTTATGTTTATGTTTATGTTTATGTTTATGTTTATGTTTATGTTTATGTTTATGTTTATGTTTATGTTTATGTTTATGTTTATGTTTATGTTTATGTTTATGTTTATGTTTATGTTTATGTTTATGTTTATGTTTATGTTTATGTTTATGTTTATGTTTATGTTTATGTTTATGTTTATGTTTATGTTTATGTTTATGTTTATGTTTATGTTTATGTTTATGTTTATGTTTATGTTTATGTTTATGTTTATGTTTATGTTTATGTTTATGTTTATGTTTATGTTTATGTTTATGTTTATGTTTATGTTTATGTTTATGTTTATGTTTATGTTTATGTTTATGTTTATGTTTATGTTTATGTTTATGTTTATGTTTATGTTTATGTTTATGTTTATGTTTATGTTTATGTTTATGTTTATGTTTATGTTTATGTTTATGTTTATGTTTATGTTTATGTTTATGTTTATGTTTATGTTTATGTTTATGTTTATGTTTATGTTTATGTTTATGTTTATGTTTATGTTTATGTTTATGTTTATGTTTATGTTTATGTTTATGTTTATGTTTATGTTTATGTTTATGTTTATGTTTATGTTTATGTTTATGTTTATGTTTATGTTTATGTTTATGTTTATGTTTATGTTTATGTTTATGTTTATGTTTATGTTTATGTTTATGTTTATGTTTATGTTTATGTTTATGTTTATGTTTATGTTTATGTTTATGTTTATGTTTATGTTTATGTTTATGTTTATGTTTATGTTTATGTTTATGTTTATGTTTATGTTTATGTTTATGTTTATGTTTATGTTTATGTTTATGTTTATGTTTATGTTTATGTTTATGTTTATGTTTATGTTTATGTTTATGTTTATGTTTATGTTTATGTTTATGTTTATGTTTATGTTTATGTTTATGTTTATGTTTATGTTTATGTTTATGTTTATGTTTATGTTTATGTTTATGTTTATGTTTATGTTTATGTTTATGTTTATGTTTATGTTTATGTTTATGTTTATGTTTATGTTTATGTTTATGTTTATGTTTATGTTTATGTTTATGTTTATGTTTATGTTTATGTTTATGTTTATGTTTATGTTTATGTTTATGTTTATGTTTATGTTTATGTTTATGTTTATGTTTATGTTTATGTTTATGTTTATGTTTATGTTTATGTTTATGTTTATGTTTATGTTTATGTTTATGTTTATGTTTATGTTTATGTTTATGTTTATGTTTATGTTTATGTTTATGTTTATGTTTATGTTTATGTTTATGTTTATGTTTATGTTTATGTTTATGTTTATGTTTATGTTTATGTTTATGTTTATGTTTATGTTTATGTTTATGTTTATGTTTATGTTTATGTTTATGTTTATGTTTATGTTTATGTTTATGTTTATGTTTATGTTTATGTTTATGTTTATGTTTATGTTTATGTTTATGTTTATGTTTATGTTTATGTTTATGTTTATGTTTATGTT
Source organism: Topomyia yanbarensis (assembly GCF_030247195.1). Classification (NCBI taxonomy): domain Eukaryota; kingdom Metazoa; phylum Arthropoda; class Insecta; order Diptera; family Culicidae; genus Topomyia; species Topomyia yanbarensis. The sequence continues at coordinate 234,296,599 of NC_080671.1, forward strand.
TATGTTTATGTTTATGTTTATGTTTATGTTTATGTTTATGTTTATGTTTATGTTTATGTTTATGTTTATGTTTATGTTTATGTTTATGTTTATGTTTATGTTTATGTTTATGTTTATGTTTATGTTTATGTTTATGTTTATGTTTATGTTTATGTTTATGTTTATGTTTATGTTTATGTTTATGTTTATGTTTATGTTTATGTTTATGTTTATGTTTATGTTTATGTTTATGTTTATGTTTATGTTTATGTTTATGTTTATGTTTATGTTTATGTTTATGTTTATGTTTATGTTTATGTTTATGTTTATGTTTATGTTTATGTTTATGTTTATGTTTATGTTTATGTTTATGTTTATGTTTATGTTTATGTTTATGTTTATGTTTATGTTTATGTTTATGTTTATGTTTATGTTTATGTTTATGTTTATGTTTATGTTTATGTTTATGTTTATGTTTATGTTTATGTTTATGTTTATGTTTATGTTTATGTTTATGTTTATGTTTATGTTTATGTTTATGTTTATGTTTATGTTTATGTTTATGTTTATGTTTATGTTTATGTTTATGTTTATGTTTATGTTTATGTTTATGTTTATGTTTATGTTTATGTTTATGTTTATGTTTATGTTTATGTTTATGTTTATGTTTATGTTTATGTTTATGTTTATGTTTATGTTTATGTTTATGTTTATGTTTATGTTTATGTTTATGTTTATGTTTATGTTTATGTTTATGTTTATGTTTATGTTTATGTTTATGTTTATGTTTATGTTTATGTTTATGTTTATGTTTATGTTTATGTTTATGTTTATGTTTATGTTTATGTTTATGTTTATGTTTATGTTTATGTTTATGTTTATGTTTATGTTTATGTTTATGTTTATGTTTATGTTTATGTTTATGTTTATGTTTATGTTTATGTTTATGTTTATGTTTATGTTTATGTTTATGTTTATGTTTATGTTTATGTTTATGTTTATGTTTATGTTTATGTTTATGTTTATGTTTATGTTTATGTTTATGTTTATGTTTATGTTTATGTTTATGTTTATGTTTATGTTTATGTTTATGTTTATGTTTATGTTTATGTTTATGTTTATGTTTATGTTTATGTTTATGTTTATGTTTATGTTTATGTTTATGTTTATGTTTATGTTTATGTTTATGTTTATGTTTATGTTTATGTTTATGTTTATGTTTATGTTTATGTTTATGTTTATGTTTATGTTTATGTTTATGTTTATGTTTATGTTTATGTTTATGTTTATGTTTATGTTTATGTTTATGTTTATGTTTATGTTTATGTTTATGTTTATGTTTATGTTTATGTTTATGTTTATGTTTATGTTTATGTTTATGTTTATGTTTATGTTTATGTTTATGTTTATGTTTATGTTTATGTTTATGTTTATGTTTATGTTTATGTTTATGTTTATGTTTATGTTTATGTTTATGTTTATGTTTATGTTTATGTTTATGTTTATGTTTATGTTTATGTTTATGTTTATGTTTATGTTTATGTTTATGTTTATGTTTATGTTTATGTTTATGTTTATGTTTATGTTTATGTTTATGTTTATGTTTATGTTTATGTTTATGTTTATGTTTATGTTTATGTTTATGTTTATGTTTATGTTTATGTTTATGTTTATGTTTATGTTTATGTTTATGTTTATGTTTATGTTTATGTTTATGTTTATGTTTATGTTTATGTTTATGTTTATGTTTATGTTTATGTTTATGTTTATGTTTATGTTTATGTTTATGTTTATGTTTATGTTTATGTTTATGTTTATGTTTATGTTTATGTTTATGTTTATGTTTATGTTTATGTTTATGTTTATGTTTATGTTTATGTTTATGTTTATGTTTATGTTTATGTTTATGTTTATGTTTATGTTTATGTTTATGTTTATGTTTATGTTTATGTTTATGTTTATGTTTATGTTTATGTTTATGTTTATGTTTATGTTTATGTTTATGTTTATGTTTATGTTTATGTTTATGTTTATGTTTATGTTTATGTTTATGTTTATGTTTATGTTTATGTTTATGTTTATGTTTATGTTTATGTTTATGTTTATGTTTATGTTTATGTTTATGTTTATGTTTATGTTTATGTTTATGTTTATGTTTATGTTTATGTTTATGTTTATGTTTATGTTTATGTTTATGTTTATGTTTATGTTTATGTTTATGTTTATGTTTATGTTTATGTTTATGTTTATGTTTATGTTTATGTTTATGTTTATGTTTATGTTTATGTTTATGTTTATGTTTATGTTTATGTTTATGTTTATGTTTATGTTTATGTTTATGTTTATGTTTATGTTTATGTTTATGTTTATGTTTATGTTTATGTTTATGTTTATGTTTATGTTTATGTTTATGTTTATGTTTATGTTTATGTTTATGTTTATGTTTATGTTTATGTTTATGTTTATGTTTATGTTTATGTTTATGTTTATGTTTATGTTTATGTTTATGTTTATGTTTATGTTTATGTTTATGTTTATGTTTATGTTTATGTTTATGTTTATGTTTATGTTTATGTTTATGTTTATGTTTATGTTTATGTTTATGTTTATGTTTATGTTTATGTTTATGTTTATGTTTATGTTTATGTTTATGTTTATGTTTATGTTTATGTTTATGTTTATGTTTATGTTTATGTTTATGTTTATGTTTATGTTTATGTTTATGTTTATGTTTATGTTTATGTTTATGTTTATGTTTATGTTTATGTTTATGTTTATGTTTATGTTTATGTTTATGTTTATGTTTATGTTTATGTTTATGTTTATGTTTATGTTTATGTTTATGTTTATGTTTATGTTTATGTTTATGTTTATGTTTATGTTTATGTTTATGTTTATGTTTATGTTTATGTTTATGTTTATGTTTATGTTTATGTTTATGTTTATGTTTATGTTTATGTTTATGTTTATGTTTATGTTTATGTTTATGTTTATGTTTATGTTTATGTTTATGTTTATGTTTATGTTTATGTTTATGTTTATGTTTATGTTTATGTTTATGTTTATGTTTATGTTTATGTTTATGTTTATGTTTATGTTTATGTTTATGTTTATGTTTATGTTTATGTTTATGTTTATGTTTATGTTTATGTTTATGTTTATGTTTATGTTTATGTTTATGTTTATGTTTATGTTTATGTTTATGTTTATGTTTATGTTTATGTTTATGTTTATGTTTATGTTTATGTTTATGTTTATGTTTATGTTTATGTTTATGTTTATGTTTATGTTTATGTTTATGTTTATGTTTATGTTTATGTTTATGTTTATGTTTATGTTTATGTTTATGTTTATGTTTATGTTTATGTTTATGTTTATGTTTATGTTTATGTTTATGTTTATGTTTATGTTTATGTTTATGTTTATGTTTATGTTTATGTTTATGTTTATGTTTATGTTTATGTTTATGTTTATGTTTATGTTTATGTTTATGTTTATGTTTATGTTTATGTTTGTTTATGTTTATGTTTATGTTTATGTTTATGTTTATGTTTATGTTTATGTTTATGTTTATGTTTATGTTTATGTTTATGTTTATGTTTATGTTTATGTTTATGTTTATGTTTATGTTTATGTTTATGTTTATGTTTATGTTTATGTTTATGTTTATGTTTATGTTTATGTTATGTTTATGTTTATGTTTATGTTTATGTTTATGTTTATGTTTATGTTTATGTTTATGTTTATGTTTATGTTTATGTTTATGTTTATGTTTATGTTTATGTTTATGTTTATGTTTATGTTTATGTTTATGTTTATGTTTATGTTTATGTTTATGTTTATGTTTATGTTTATGTTTATGTTTATGTTTATGTTTATGTTTATGTTTATGTTTATGTTTATGTTTATGTTTATGTTTATGTTTATGTTATGTTTATGTTTATGTTTATGTTTATGTTTATGTTTATGTTTATGTTTATGTTTATGTTTATGTTTATGTTTATGTTTATGTTTATGTTTATGTTTATGTTTATGTTTATGTTTATGTTTATGTTTATGTTTATGTTTATGTTTATGTTTATGTTTATGTTTATGTTTATGTTTATGTTTATGTTTATGTTTATGTTTATGTTTATGTTTATGTTTATGTTTATGTTTATGTTTATGTTTATGTTATGTTTATGTTTATGTTTATGTTATGTTTATGTTTATGTTTATGTTATGTTTATGTTTATGTTTATGTTTATGTTTATGTTTATGTTTATGTTTATGTTTATGTTTATGTTTATGTTTATGTTTATGTTATGTTTATGTTTATGTTTATGTTTATGTTTATGTTTATGTTTATGTTTATGTTTATGTTTATGTTTATGTTTATGTTTATGTTTATGTTTAGTTTATGTTTATGTTTATGTTTATGTTTATGTTTATGTTTATGTTTATGTTTATGTTTATGTTTATGTTTATGTTTATGTTTATGTTATGTTTATGTTTATGTTATGTTTATGTTTATGTTTATGTTTATGTTTATGTTTATGTTTATGTTTATGTTTATGTTTATGTTTATGTTTATGTTTATGTTTATGTTTATGTTTATGTTTATGTTTATGTTTATGTTA